>NC_061119.1:133516138-133655470 GCF_002878395.1 Capsicum annuum | reverse complement strand
ACACCTAAGGTAAAAGAATGGATGCAAAGAGTTTGATAAAATGCTTAGGTGATAAGATTCGTGTCCCATGATTTAATAGTGCTTAAATGATAAGTCCAAGCTCTATCCTTTATGATTTCACATGAATTCTATGTGATTGATATATGTCGTTGTTGTGATATGGATTGAGCATGATATTGAAGCTATGCAAGTGTACACATGTTGTATGAATTTCGCTTCCATACGTAAGATATTGAGAACTATGCTTAGTGTGAAATCCCCTACTTATGATATGGTGAATTATGGACTCCATTTTTATGATCACGTCAGTTATGTGTGTCAGTTTCCTTCCATCGAGTCCTGGGGATACTTGTACCCAAAAAAATATAGTTGTGTGCCTAGAGCTATATCACATTATCACGATAATCTCAGTCAAGCCATGATCTATAAAACTCAGTCAGTCATGTGACTCAGGAAATCTCAGAAACCTCATGATCTCAATAAATTCTCAGATAGTAGTACTATTCCATCAGTCAACGGAAGTTAGTTACTCAGTCCATGTATAGCCAGTTAAATCATGTTCAAACTCTTCGGATGGGAGTAGAAGTTAGTACCAAGTGAACCCAAGGATGGGAACTCACCTGCCAGTTTAGGGTGTGATTCTTAGTAGTCATCCCTGTGTTCCATAACTACGTAGCCAGCGTAGGTTGAGACATCTTAACCTGCCAGATTAGGGTTGATGAGGTTCCCACCATTCTCATTCGAGTACCTACTAGCTAAGGGTCACTCACAGCTATGCTCACCAGTGGCGCAGTATTGACACCTTTCAAGTCGAGGCAGAGATTGGACCCCAACTTAGCTATATGCATTATTGGGGCATGTCGGTTAAACAACTACCTCCCACAGTTTTAATCCCAGTGTTAGTAAAAGAACTTAGTTAGTTCTTCAAATTTCAGTATACCAGGATGGTCTGTTATAGTCAATTCAGTTACAGTACGAAACTTAGGTAGTTCCATCTGATTCAGGACTTTCAGACACAGTCATCCATGTTATCAGAATTCTAGTATCAGTCATGTTAGATAACAGTAAACCATGTATTAGCGTACAGATCTAGATATCACGTATTCACGATCTTAGTTACTATGTATGCACGCTTACACTCTCGCGTTCATATTAGTCAGTTAGTTAGCATTGCTCATGCATTTAAACCCTTTTGCATTTAGTATACCTCACTCGTATAATCAGTTCTTTCAGTTGTACTGACACATTTGTGCTATGGTATTTTCTTATATGTTACACCATAGGCTCAGATTCACAAGTTCCAGATCAGCAGTAGTAGTAGCATTCTAGTACGCAGAGTAGCAGTGAGTCCTCATCCATCTGAGGATGATATTATTTTATTTCATTCATTATTTCATTTTAGACGGAGTTTGTTGGAGATATGTTCCTTCAACTCCTTAGTTCAAACAGTATTTAGAGGCTTTCAGATTTAGTTCATATTTGATTCAGACTTCAGTTGTTTAGGGTATTTATCACCCATATGGATGTTATGTTTTGTCAGACACTTTATTCAGTTGAACCTTATGGCCTATTGTTCTTGTTTTCTGAATTTATATATATTATGCAGTGTACAGGTACAGATATCAGTCATGGGTTAGCTTGTGGTCCTTCGGGGTCATAAGCACCGTGTAGCATTCCGGTTTAGAAATTTGGGGTGTTACAATTTCACCCGTTGGCCCTTTCGAGAACCTAATAAGAGTATGCATTTTCATAATCACCCAACACCTCAATCAAGCATCCTTATTTCTAGGGTGATCCTCTTGACATAATTCATATTCCTAATACACTTATTTTTAAGATTGCAAAAGGTAGTAAACCATAGGATCAATTGTCCACCATTGCTTTTTCCTTCAATAACCCTCTTTCAAGGATGTTATGGGCTACTTAATATTCACCTTCATCTCTTTTTCGAGGATGAAAAAGGGTTTCTATATTTTGGAGCTTTCACCCATCAAACCCATTGGGAGATTTGGGGCTTTTACCCATCAAATTCCAACTCATAAGATCAAGAAATGGTGGAATCCATACTCAACAACAAAAATCCATGCAAACACAACAATACCCATGCACAATTACGCCCTAGTTCAACATAATCCCAAGACTAAATTATTTGGCTACTCATGAAGAAAGTAAAGAGATATATACTATAAGGATTATCTGACGCATTCATTCTTCACAAAAATTCTAAGAAATTCAGCCTTCAAAGTTAATTACACACTTTCCTAAGATTAGGGTTTTAAGTCATGAATTCCAAAAATATCTTTTGAGCTAAGCTATCCTAAAGAGGAAAGGGTTTTAGCTTAAATATGGCTTGGGATGCGTCCAAGTGCTTTTATAGATCTTCCCCTAGGCATATTTCTGCTTAACCGCGATCGCGCACAGCAGTCAGTGACCACAACCACATGACCGCGATTATGTTCTCCGACCATATTGCTTTCATCTTCTTAATTGAACACAACTGCGATTGCATTACCCGAGACTGATGTAGTCCAGGTCTTCAACTGCACTCTTTCTTTCTCTCTTTTTATCATTTTCAGCTCCAATCCACATCTTGTAGTCTCCTCAGCTTAATGTCTATAATTAGTGGATATTAGTCCATTTATCCCTAGATTTTGTTTCATTTATTCATTCAAAATAGGGCAATGTGCACGAAAAATGAGTGTGAATGAGTGGCAAACTCACCACTCATCGCATACAAAAAACATTAATACCAGTATCAAAATATTCAAACACATAAGAGAATATTGACCCAAGGTCAAATAAATCAATAGTACAATGATGTAAATTTAGGATTATATTTGTAATCACATCATTTGAGGACTTTGCCTTAGGTTCCTAGAAAAATCATAGCACCGACCACACCCACTACAACACAAGCATCTTAATGTCCTTCAGTACAATCTCTCATAGCACCGACCACACCCACTACAACAGCAAGCATCTCCATGTCCTTCAGTACAATCTCCCTAAACCCTATCTTTGGCACCTCAAAAACCAGCTCTACTATCTATTGTACCACCTATAACTTCACACACCAGAGTCAGATCAGGTTAAAGTTGAGAACCCTGCTAAGGAGTAGTTCATATATATTTTGGATAATCATTTATTGAATGACCAAACTCATTACACAAAACTTATCCGCTGCTACTTGAATCATGCTTAGAGGACCTAGAAGAACGAGAACACTCTTTATAACCTAATAACTAAGGCAATAACCACAACCTGTATGACCTTAACTCTGAAGACCTAAAGCCTTATAATTGGCAGACCTACTATTTAAACTCTAAAAGGCTACCTAAACGTGATTGCCATGGTAATCATAAGAACCTTTATCAGAGAAATCCCCATGTTAAGATGCATGACCATTATAATATTTTTATCATTGCATCCTCTTGGAATCACCACTTTAAGTACCCTAGCAAATAGTCTCAACAATTTTTGTATGATCCATGATGCTTTAAAAGAACCACTTGAAACCACTAGTTGAGTTATCAACAAATAATAGTAAATCGTCATATCATTACAAACTTCCTAATTCTCAAATGCTCTATGGAGATACTAGTAGCAGCATACATAGACTAGCAACGAAAATATTCCTTATTATCTATAATAGTCATGGAGCCCTACTCTAAGTGATCAAACTCGTCCCTCTTCCAGTCCCTCAAGCTAGAGGGTAAAACTTCTCTGGACAATGACTAAAAAAATTGGGTCCATATTTAAAAAGGGAACCTATTTATCTACAAATGGAAAGTGATCTCACCACTGTTTAGCCATATTAGTCAACTTGTAAGTAGTGTAAGAAAAACCATAGTACTCAAGCAAACCAAGATTATGCAATATTTTTTTACATCAATCAAAAACTCATAAGCATCCTTACTAATAGGAATACTAAACTTGGGAGCAGTCAACCAAATAAATATCTCAAATCTCTTCTGCTCATCAGCAAACATCATCAAACCAAAAGCAATAAAAGTAACAACAACTCTAGTAGATAACATCTCGACCATAACATTAGTTAGATATATCTCAGGAGTATACTAGAAGTTGAACACCTCATGTAATTTAAGAACTTTCCTATGTATCCAGTAGGATACATGTCCACAAAGTGTCATCCAAATGGTCTTAAATATGAATTAATAAATCTTGTTATATTAGAGTGACAACAAAACCCTATGTGGCCTAAGATGCATTTGCATCTTTTGGTTAGTATTCCTCTTCTTCATGTATAATATCAGGCTTGAGAGAAGATGCTATAACTTATTCTCTAGCCAAAGCCATTTCATATGCCCAACCTCTACCTCTATTTCGATTGAGAATCATTATTTTCCCTCTAAATAGGGCTTAAATAGTAGGTGATGCCTTTTTAAACATATAAACTCTGGATACAGTCCTTACCATCAATGTAGAAAAGCGAAGAAAACATGTTTAGAATTTTAGGCATGAATAATACGCACAATAAGGAATCAAATTTGAGAAGTTTTCTTAAAAATTTCCTACAGCCTCTCAAAGATATATGCAGATATCAATAATCAATACGTAACACTTTATTAGGAATCTACTCTTTTACTCATGAGACAAGTGAACCTAGTTCTCTGATATCAGTAACAAGTTTGCAATAACTCTATTACAAACATACCTTAACAACTTAACCAATAAATCTCTTTGATATTTATTACCTTTAACCAATATCAAACTCAGGTAACTCTACCTAAGCACTCTCAAAAACATAAAAAGAAGATTAATTTTATAACACGAGTAATTCGATTGCATACTTAAATGTAACTCAAGGACACTCACTATTTTAACACACCCAGAAACTACAAACTTGATAAATATTACAAAGTTGCGTTTTCACCTATTTCACTCTTAAATAATCAGCTTTCAAAAACTAACCAATTGATAAGTATTCTTTTCTATTTATAGTGGAATAATGATTAGGGTAGAAATCTAATTAGGTCAAGTGTCCTGACTAGTACATATCTCACCTACGAAGTTTGTTACACTAGATGACAAAAATGTTCAGTACATGTGACTATTGTATATGTCCATAAAGATCCAGGGACGTGATGTTTTGTTATCAGCTAATCATCAACAAAACTAAATATATCAAATCTTAACATACTTCTGCCTTGCTGGGATTAATATATCTTCATAATATTCTGTGGACTTATCAGGTATCAATATATAAATATAATCATAATTAGTGGCAAAATCAATAGCATAAGCAATAATATAATGAATTATCATGATTTAGCACATAATGAATGGCATAACTTCAAAAAATAATGAATAAGCATGACTTCCTACATAATTCATGGCACAAATGCTAATATAAATATTTGGAATATTTTCTATCATAGTTTCATAGCATGATCATAATAAAAGTAATATCATGATCAATGACTCATTAATATCTTATGGAAGGGCCCATCATTATAAAAAGATAGCTTATCAATGGCTTAAGCAATAGCTATTCCATGGCATTTTATATAGGTTATTAATAGAATGGTACATAACATAACTTATGGCTTTGATATTATCATAGTGAAAGGCAAATTCAATAGTATATTAAAATTCATAACAATAGCATAGTCACTAGCTCATCATAAGCTTAACAAATAAATAATATATATGGCATAACAGTTAGACATTAATTCTAACATAATTCAGTATAACTAGTAAGTACCAAGGTTCATCAATATTTCCTCACAAGGTCATTCTCTAAGAACATAGTAAGTTTACAAAGATTTTAATATAACTATCATCAATCTAGATGTAGGGTGGGTCAAAGAGCCCACTTCTAAATCCTAAATCTTTATTCTAGGTCAAATTCTACCCTAGACTAGTCTAAGGTATCAAAATCCACTCTTATATTTATAACAATCAATTATTAGTCCTAAGGCAAAGGTTTTTCTCAAACACAACAACTAAGGCCATCTTCCTTTCGTGTAAGAAACTAAAGCCCATTCACCCTAAGAATGAGTAACTAGAGCATTTTACTTAATTTAGAATAATATAATACATTCTCATGCAAAACATGAATATTTAAGTCTAATGCACAAAGGTTCAAGTCAACAAGCTAAGTATTTCAATTCTAAGATTTCAATTTATCCTAAATGATCCAAATAAACCCAAGTCTTGCATTTCATCAATCTGTCACCTCAAACTCATACTAAATCAAACAAAACAACATAAAAATACTATGAAATATCTCAATCTAACAATATATAAACATATCCTACCTTTACATCAAAGAAAGCTCAATAACCTTGATCTAAGGTTGATTTATGCACCTCAGTATTATTATCCAGGTTTATTTGGTCTTGTTTTGAGGAAATATTTAGTAATTAATGAGTCAATAATGATATATTTTATCATAAAAGTATTTAATTACTTTATTTTAGTGTTTAAGGTGTTTTCCAAATGAGTTTGTACTTAAATTGGTCACTTAGAGTGAAAACAAGAAAAATAGTGTTACTAGCTTGAGTTAGGTTTTGTTCTTGTTGATCTCGATGAGTTCATAGTGTTTTTATTGTGTAATTATATGTATAAAATATATTTTATAGTGTTTGAGGTTCAATTTAAATAATTCAAGAGTCAAAACTGAGTGAAAGATCAAAAGGACAAAATGAGCATTTTAGCTTAAGGTTCTAGTTCATCGTCTTGGATTGTGTGTTGTTTTTAGCTTTAATTCGTGGTGTTTTATGTTATATAATTCTTGGTGAGTTTATTATGATGATATATGGATTATAAAAAATCATTAATTAAGTGAAAAAAATACCACAAGTCTTGGAATGGATGGACAAAAGCAAGGGACAAGATTTAACGTAAAACGGACCTCTTGGACATCCATGGCGCGTCGCGGGTACTGGCCACTGATATGGAGTGCATGACACACATATTGATCTTAATAATAGAACTAAAAATATCTTTATCCTCTCATAGGGAATGTCACACACCCTAGGTACCGCGATAGACGGCGCGAGGCGGACCTTAGTCCAATTTCGGCAGATTTGACCTCCTATAAAAAAGACACTTAAACCTGAGGCTATACACCTTGGACGACTTTGAAACATAGATGGAGGATGGAAAACACATAAATTAGGGTTTTTATTTCTTTACTTTATTTTTTATATTTTTTAACATGATTTCTACCTTTATGATTATTGTTATGTCCACGAGTGGCTAAATGCCCCATTTCCAGGGTTAAGGCCAAGAACATGATTACTATTGCCTTGAATTTATTTTCTTTTAATTGGTTATAATAATTTGTTGTTTATTTGTCCCAATTATAAATATTTTAAGGAGTATCTAACCTTATAATACATCTATTGTCGTCTTATAAGTCCGAGAAAAGGACCAAGAGGATAGAACATAGAGGTAAATTGAATAGGATTATAATCTTCTATAGAATGAAGTTGTAATTATAATGTAGTATATATATATACCTACATGTCCTATTTTGTTAACTAAGAGATGAAATATAAATATATTAGCTTAGTTATCATATCCCCTCTCAACAATATATTTGTGGGTCCAAGTTAGATAGAAGATAAGAGGCTTGAGAGACCATGATCCTAATATTAACCCCTTGAATCAACAACCAAGATGATTAATCTAACTAATAAAGTTCAAAATCATAGTAGGATTGTTCGCAGATCCTTAAACCTGGATTTCTCTCCATTGATTTTCCAAGACTTTTACTTTATTGCATTGTTTACTTTAATTTTAGTTTCTAACTCCAAAACTCTTAGAATTATGTTTTCACCGCTTTAATATCAGTAGTTGAACCTTGAATTAAATAGTTGTTAAAAAAATCACCGTGGGTTCAATACTTGGCTTCTTAAGGTCTACTTTACTACTTGGTGAGACCTCGTACACTTGCATGTGTGCTTGGGAGCAACCTATTTTTTACGTTGTTGTCGGGGACTTGTAATTTGGCAACTAATTTAGTTTTACTTTTACTTTTTAGATTTCATTGGTACTTTATAATTGGTCTTGGTATTGAATTTGATAGAAACAGGTTAACAGTCTAGTAAGCTAGTAAGGGATCAAGAATTGTTCAACCAGACCCCAAACCTTAGCAATGCTTCCTATACTAGAGGCAAGAAGTAATTTTCTCTACCTTATCCCACAAATTAAAGAGGAACAAGACAATACGGCTACTCTGACTAAAGAGAAACTAGCCTGCAAGATAGTTCGCGAAGTGGGAATGCTACTTGCAATTAATTTGACCTCTTCTTTTCAAAATTCGGCTACTACAGGTAACTTTGATTTGAAATAGAACATGGTGAAACTTTTTAACAATAATGGAAAGTTTATCGGGATTTCACATGAATATCCATATGTCCACTTGCAGAACATCATAGAGATCAGTGACACATTCCTCCCTAAGGGTGTGTCAATTGATTATTTAAGGCTGACACTTTTCCCCTTTCACTGTTGGGAGAAAAGAAAAAGTGGTTGTACACTAAGTTGGGATGACTTAGCCCAAAAGTTTCTCATCCGATTCTTTTCATCTGGCAAGACTGCGAGACTTCACAGTGAGATTGTGAGCTTTAAATAGAGGCTATATGAGAACCTCTATTATGCTTGAGAGAGGTTCAAAGCTCTTTTTTGGTGAATTTCCACATCATCAATAGTATAATGAAGTACTAGTTCACACTTTTGTTGAGGCACTTGACCATAAGAAGAAAACTTTACTATATTCAACTGCAGATAGTCAAACTTTAGAGTGGACGTATAATGAGCTATACACATTGTTAGTCCTGATTACTTAAGGAAATCCAAATTGACATAATGATATCTCAATAGGATCAATAAAAAGGTTGTAGGTATGATTGAAGTTGATAATGTTACAGCCTTGGAAGCTCAGCTCTGGGCCATGAAAAATCAGATAATAAACTAATTAAGCAAATTAAGTTGGAAACAAAATGCAAATAAGTGAATCTAATATAGCAGAGCATAGGTTAGTGTGAGGTTTGTGGAATAATGTTCATTCTGCAGGTATGTGTGATGCAAATTTAGAGTTAGTGATGTTTGTGGGCAATACTTAAAGGCCAAACTATGGGACCACTTACAATCAAAAGTTACAGACTCAACCACCAATTCAATAATTGAACAACAACCAACAATAGTAGCTTCAGCAATAGCAGCAATAAAACACGTAGGACAGCAAGATAGAGAACCTACTAAAGAAGATTATGGAAACCCAAGAACGGATGGCTGCTAAACTCAAAACCAGCAAATAACATAAAAGAATTTGGAATACCAGTTGTGTCAAATGCGCCAGGCACAAAATTCCAGGCCTCGAGGTGGTTTTCCAAGTGATATTGATCCTCCTAAAAAAGTAATGGCGATCATACTGAGGAATAGAAACAAATTAAATGAATAACCTCCAAAGTCAACTAAGGAGGTAGATGTGGTGTAGGTTCCTCAACTAGTAGATGACAAAGTTGCTAATAATTCAAGGAAGTCTCAATACTCAAAAACAAAGGTTGTTGAACAGTTTAAGAAGAGACCATTACCACCTATCCCATAGAGTCTTAGAAAAACAAAATAGGATGCATGTTTCTAGAAGTTCTTTGATACGTTAAGAGAGTTTCATATTAACCTTCCTCTTTAAGATGTTTGCAGTGAATGCACATTACACTAATTACTTGAAGGATGTGGTCACTAATAAACTTAAGTTGTAGGATGTTGAGACATTATAACTCACTGAGGAGTGTAGTTCTATGGTGATGCAGAAGATGCCCAAAAATCTCAAAGACCCTAGGAGTTTTACTTGCCCAATTCAAAATGGCAATAGTAAGGTGGTTCACGAACTTAGTGATTTAGGGGAAAGTATAAATTTGATGCCCCTATATTTTTTCAACACCTTGGTCTTACAGAAGCTGAGACAGAGCTTTGTGATATTATATTTGGCAGATCGAACCCTATCCCATCGTGCAGGAATTATAGAGGATTTTATCATCAAGGTCGGTAAGATTGTTATTCCTGCTAATTTTATTATTTTAGATTTTTAGGTAGATAAAAGAGTGTCGGTCATTTTAGGACGTCCGTTCTTAGTGATGGGGGGAGCATTGATAGATATGAGAGCGGGCACACTCACAATAAGAATGGATGATAAAGAGATAGTTTTCAAAGTGTACAAAATACTAAACACACTATCCCACTATAAAGATATGTACATTATTACAGTGATTGATGGTGATAAGTGTAAGGTGATAGAGTTTATTCCACCAAAGACCTCTTTGGAGTTCCTTATTGAGTAACCCAAGACACAAATATTCCAACCTAAATGATGCATATTAATAAGCCTGAAAAGGCTATTATTGAGAAAGTTATTGAACCTAAGAGTTCACACTCAAATGTAAATAAATGGACAAGAAGATGTCCTCCAAGTAGGAGGAACAGGATGAAGGAATATGGCAGTTTATGATTAGGTCGTGCCATGACACTAAATCAGGCGCTTCTTGGGAGGCAACCCAAGTAAAAGGTAGGATTTTATTTCAGTATTTTTAGTTTTTACTTTAGTAGTTTTTGTTTTTGTTGAGTAACAGGTTGATGGGAAGTCTGAGTACCGAAAACCTGAGCTAAGGAACATAGAGAAGACTGAATGTGGTGTCCCCAAATCCTCTTAATATAAAACAATGCTACTAGCAAGGACTAGAGGCCTCAGAGTGTATTTCTATCTCTACTGTTAAGTAAACTTTGGGGACAACGTATATTTTTAAGTGTGTGATGGGGAAATTCATAATTTTAGGAATAATTTTTAAAAAATTCTTGTAAGAATAAATAAGATATTCTTATTGGTGCTATGTGAGAATGTATGATGCAAGTGTTTTGGTTATAAAAGCATGTTGATTATGTCAATTACTATTTTTTAAACTCTTAGGCTCATTATTATGAATCTTGTGCTTGTTGGATTAATGTTGAATTCATACTATTGTTTAGAATCAATGTCACATTCCAGTGAGGGTTCTTGATAGCCCAACAGCATAGACCCTTGTCCCTGTGATGACCACCGTGATGCAGTGAAGGCTATTATTTGGTTGGGAGTCTATGATGATCCCGTTTGAGTTAAATATGTTCCATGTGTGTGAGAGGATTTTGTATATTCCTTGTTGCATTTACTGCTAGAACTTGCCTAATGTGTGTGAAAAGCAAAATAAAGAGTGTGGGTTTAGGAGATGATATTCACATTTCTTTGATAGCCATGTTATAAACCTATTTTACCTACCCTTGTGCATAATCCTAGTTAACACCATTGAGCCTTTAGCTTTTCATTGGAAGCCTAATATGTAGCCTAATCCTTTTTTTTGATTGATCGTTATTTAATTCAAAAATCCTAAGTGATTTAGTTAAAAATTTATTGAGTTAATGAGTTTGAAATTTAAGATGGAAAAAGGTGAAAGTGAAGCCCCAAAGAAATAGATTTTAGTTTTCAAAAATTTATATGTGTTATGGTTGGGAGTTGTGTAATGAGAAGAATAAAGATTTTTCAAATTGAATAATGTGTACATAGAATACTCTCACTATAGTGTATGTGAATGAGCTAATTGAGATGGGGCAAAACAAAAGATAGGGATAAACAAAAGAGGTGGAAATTGGTTGTTAAAGGTGAATTGAATTAAAAGTGTGATGTATTAAATCTCTTAGAGAATATAGTCACTATTTTTTATCAAAATAGTTCCTACCCGTCCCTTAGCCTACATTACAACCCTTAAATACCTACTTGATCCTATGATTTAACAGTGACATTAGTAGAGTACTACACTAAGGGAAAGCCTATGGTTTATCTTGTGTAACATATGAATTCTTTGTGAGAGTGAGCATAATTTGATTCTTATACTTAATTTGTGATAAACTGTATTTATGTGAGTGGTTATAAGTAACTCTCTTGTTATAAGGGACCATGTTTGATGATAGTTGGGTGATTTGTATGATGTCTTTTCCTGAACAATATGTATGATTTTTCAAACTAGGTGAGTCAATTCGTGAGGCTAGGATGTTTTGGAGTAGTATTCTTGAACTGTCAATTGTGTATATAACATGCTTAGTGTAAAGACTTGTATTCTATGTAGTCATTGTAGTACTAGCTTATGTGTCTTTATTGTAGTAGAAGTGTGGAGTTTCTTCTTATTATGATGATTAGAGTAACTAATTATTTGAGGACTAATAAGGCTATAGTGTGGGGCCATGATCTGAGATAGATTTATGCACCTCGTTGTTGTTATCCGGGCATATATAGTCATGTTTTTTGGAAAATTTGAGTGCATAATGAGTCAAACTAATATATTAAATCATCTAAGTGTTTAAATACTTTATTATAGTTTTTTAAGTGTTTTCAAAATATGTTTTTACTTAAATTGGTCACTTAGAGTGAAAATGAGAAAACTAGTGTTACGAGATTGAGCTAGGTGTTGTACAAGTTGTTCTCGATGAATTCTAGTGTGTGTGATGAGTTCATAATGTTTTGATTGTGTAATTATGTGTGGAAAAAATTGTTTATGGTGTTTTAGGTTCAATATAAATAAGCCAAGAGTTAAAACTAAGTTAATGATCAAAAGTACCAAACTAGCATTCTTAGCTTATGTTTCTAGTTCATTGTCTTGGATTGTGTGTTGTTTTGATATCTAATCCGTGGTGTTTGATGCTATAGTATGATTGGTAAGTTTATTATGATGATATATGGATGATAAAAAAGCTATAAATAAAGTATAAACAACAACACAAGGCTTCGAATCGATGGGCAAAAGCACATGACAGATTTAATGTAAAATAGACCTCTTATATATCTATGGTGCATCGCGGGGCTTATCCAGTGCTATGGGTAATGTTCAACACATATTCAGATTTATAAGGTAACCTAAATATTGTTTCTATAATATTAGGCTACTTCTCACACCCTAGGCAAAGCGATATAGGGCGCGACGCAGACCCTAGTCCAATTTAAGCAAATTTGACCTCTTATAAATAGGACACTTAAACATGAGGCTATACAGCTTGGACGACTATGAAACTTGGAGGGAGGATGGAAAACACTTTATTTAGGGTTTTTATTTCCTTAGTTTAGTTTTATTATGGATTATAACATTACTTCTACCTTTTCTATTATGTTATGTCCATGAGTGGCTAAACGCCCCCTTTTCGGGGTTAAGGTCAAGAACATGATTACTACTTCTTTGAATTGATTTTGTTTTTATTGCTTATATTATTTTGTTGTTTATTTATCATTTTTGTAAGTATTGTAAGGATTATCTAACCTTAGAAAATATCTATTGTCATCTTGTGAGCCCGAGAGGAGGAACAAGAGGATAGAACGTTGGGGTTAATAGAATAGGATTATAATCATCTACAGAGTGAAGTTTTAATTTACATGTAGGTTAGAGATATTCCTATGTGAACTATTTGGCTCACTGCGGGATGAAATATAAATTCATTTATCTTAGTTCACACACCCTCATTTTGTAGTTGTTGGTCTAAGATAGATTGAAGATTAGAGGCTCGAGAGACCATGATCATAATATTAACTCCGTGAATCAACAACTAAGAAAAGTAATCTAACCAATGAAGTTCAATAGTGTAGTAGAATTGTTAACAGAGCCTTAACCCTGGATTCCTCTTCGTTGATTGTCCAAGACTTTTACTATATTTCATTGTTTACTTTAATTTCAGTTTATAACTCCAAAACTCTTTGGATTATGTTTTTACCACTTTAATCTCAATAGTTAAACTTGAATTTGATAGTTGATAAAACAGGTCCATGTGGGATCAATACTTGCCTTCTTAAGGGTCACTTTACTACTTGGTGATACCGCGTACACTTTTATGCATTCTTGGGTATATGAGAATGTGATACCCATATTTCACCATTGTGCTTATGGTCCAAAAATAATATCAAAACCCCAAGTGTGTCCCACTTGCAGAAATCATGATTCTAACGCCGACCCAATATTCATACAAGATCAAGGAATCATAATTTTACAAAATGGGTGAAAACTCAATTAAATTTGGGATAAAATCAAGACCTCAAGCTATTGTGGTTTTGGTCAAGAAATCATTAAAATTCACCAACAAAAAGGTGGAATCATTACCTTACTTCCGATGATAATCAGGAAAATAAATGTTAATCAAGCTCCTAAGTCACTCACATGTATTAATATTAGATATCACACTCTTTAGGGATTTTGCTTTCAAGAGATGGGTGAGAAATGATCTAATTCGTGACCTGAGGGGTCTATTTATACCCTTTTCGGCTACCAGATGTTGCAATGGGAACATGAAGTTGTGCAATCGCATATACTGGCATCAGAAGCAGGTGTTACAATCATAAAAACCTTAGTGAAATTGCACTATCTCCTCTGCAAACATAGGGGAGATCACCATTCAAGAGTTGTGATCGCAGAGGTACCAGTTATCAGCTAAAACTGTGAAATTTTCAAAGTTTTCACCAAGGCCTCAGGATCCATTCGCAATTTGATATACAAAAATAAAGTATGTAACCACACTAAATTTGATGTCCCAGACATAATGGGGAAGCCAAAATTTTAATCTTTAGTTTTTCGACCAAATATGGGTCTCACGCCTATATTTCCAACTTCTCCAACTTTTGACCAATAGATCAAAATGAGCTCGAATGCCTCGAGACTTAAAACAAAGGTCTACCTGGCCTAAAATAAATATTTTGAAGCTGCTAACACAATCAATATTTTCTTTTGAGATTGTTTTGTTGAAGTTTTTACCCAGTAGCCATTTGGAACCAACGAAGTCTTCAAAATAAGGAATTGACTCAAAAAAACTAAATGAACTGCTTGGTAACCAAACTGTCTATTCCAACAAGTGATAAATTAAATGAGGAAGTAATGGAAAGCTTTAACAGCGGAAATATGGAAAATGACCTGAAGGGTCATTACAATATCCACAACTTGAGGAACTTTTGTCAACAAAAGTTAAATATTAGGATGTACCAATAATCTCGAACTTGTAAAGATACTAGGCTCGCATATCGCTCTTGATCTCCTAAGCGGACTCCTCTATTAGGGTAGTTCCTCTATTGGACCTTAAATATTGGAATCTCTCTAGAGCACAATCAGCTCACATCAATAGCCAAAATGATCACTGGCTCCTCTGCAAAGGTCAACTGCTCATCCAACTGGACTGAGTCCCATCTAAGAACATTTTATGGATCAGGAATATATCACCCCAAAATAAAGACATGGAAAACCAGATGAAGATAGGAAAAAATAATGAGGTAAAGCTAAATTATATGCTACGCCACCAACATCGCGAAGAATCTCAGAAGGTCTAATATATCTAGGACTCAGCTTTCTCTTCCTCGAGAACCTCATCACACCTTTCATAAAAAAAACTCAGAGGAATACATGACCACCTACTCCAAATCTCATAACACGAAGCCTATGGTCTACATAGGCCTTCTTCCTACTCTGAACGGCTCTCACCCTATCTTGAATCATCCTGACTCTATCAAATGACCCCTGAAGCAAATAAATACCATGGGATCTAATCTCTAAAGCCCTAAACTACCCAACTAGAAAACGACACCACCTGCCATACAAAGCCTTAAAAGGTGATATATCAATGCTTGATTAATAATTATTATTATATGTAAAATCTGCTAAGGCTAAGTGCTGCTCCAAATGGACTAAAAAATCCATAACATAGGATTGAAGCATATCCTCGAGAACCTCAATAGTCCGTTCGTACTGGCCATCGATCTATGGATGAAAGGTTATACTCAAATCCACCTTAGTTCCTAACTACTCCTGAATTGCTTTCTAAAACCTCAAAGTGAACACTGATCCACGGTGTGAAATGATAGAAATGGACACCCTATGCAAATGAACTATCTCTTAAACATAGATACAGACTAATCTCGCAGCACTGAAGGACAACTAAGAACAAAATACACTAGCTTAGTTAAATGATCCACAACGACCCAAATACCATCAAAACCATGCGAATTATAAGGGAAACCACTATCAAAATCCATAGTAATCTATTCCTATTTCTACTTAAGAATGGGTAATCTCTGAGCCAATCTACCAGGACATTGATGCATGGCCATTACCAGCTTATAACATAGGCAATTATCTACAAAGTATGCCACATCTCTCTTCATACCATTCCATCAATAATGATGTCTTAAATATCCACACTTCATGGTTGTATCGAGGTGAATAAAATACCTAGATCTAAGAACCTCATGCAAAATCAACTAAATTAAGACATTAATTTGAGGAACACAAACATAGCCATCAAACCTCAAAATACCCTGAAGTCAATGGTATTCCTCTCGGAATCACCACTCAACACCTAATCACAATGGAAGTGAAGCTTTCTATCTTGAAACTGGCAATCCAAAATTTTATAAAATAATTAGGACCTCGCCTCTACACAAGGTAAAATCCTTCTATTACCTAAAATATCAAGGCAAACTATCGACTTAGCTATGGACTAAATGTCCCATGATAATGGCCTCTGAGAAATTGATTTACAAGCCAAGCTACCCATTCTCACCACCTTCCTTCTCTAGTCATTTTTGTAACGCCCCGAGTCTGTACCCCGGATGCTACATAGTGCTAGTGACCCCAAAGGACCACCAGCTAACCCATGACTGGTACCTACTGTGACTACTAAATAATAATAACACTATAATAATAATATAATTGGAATAAATACAGAAGTTAGGCTAAAACCGCCATAAGGTTTATAACTGACAAAAAAATCTATACTAAATACTAAATCAACTATCTGAAATACTCTAGTCCGAAAGCTTCTAATAGCCTGAATTATGGAGTTAATTGTACAAGCTCTCAACTAACTTCAACTACTGGAAATTGTATTGAAATACTAAAATAGTACTCTGTCCTCAAACTATGAGAACTCACCACTAAGTCTATTGCTTATGGGATAGGCTGCTAAGTGGGGTCAGGATCCCATGCATCTAAACCTATGATATAAGACATCATAGCACAAAAGAAAAGTATGCGTCAGTACTTTGAATGTACTGGTATGCTAAGTGAGGTAGGCTAATATGCATGGGTTCATATGCATAAACAATAACTGGCAGAGTATATGAACATAAATGAATGAGAGTACATGTATAAATACATAAACTATAACTGAGGTCATGATAACTCTGGATACTGAGTTCTAGATTACTGATTCACTGATATCTGAGTTACTAATACTGTATAACTGATAACTGAGTGACTGTATCTGACAGTCCTGATTCTGTAGAACTGATTTGAGTTTTATACTGATCTAAGTGACTATATCTGACAGTCATAAATCTGTAGAACTAATCTAAGTCCTATACTAAGCTAGGTGACTGTATCTGACAGTCCTGATTCTATAAAAATATACTGAGTTCTATACTGAGACTGAAACTAAAACTGTGGGATGTAATCATCTAACCGCCATGCCCTAAATCTAATCTGATGGTGTCCAACCTGTGACCCCAGTTGGAAGGGTTCCAATACCATGCCACGGGTACTAACACTGGAAAGACCAAGATGTCAAGCCTAACTGATGAGTGACACCTGGGTGGAGCCAATCCTAATCTGACGGGTGACCCCTATGAGGTAGTGAAGCCTAGTCTGATGGGTGAATCCTTATCCTATGCTAGCTACATAGTTCTAGAGTACAGGGATTGCAACTAACAACTCTGGCTAGCTAGCATAAAAGACTCTATCCCTGCTCTTACTTGGTGCTGAATCTTACTCCCAACTGAATAGACACTGAACTGATTTTTAAACTATACTAAACTTGATTTAGATGTTACTGATCATACTGTCTAACAAAACTGTACTGATTTTACTAGGTTCCACTAATTGATAAAATACTACTAAGTTTTGTTAACTGAGTTCACTGAGTTCTGAACTGAATATTGAACTGATACTGTGATTGATTACTGAGTGCTACTATTCATGACAATACTGAGACTGCTCTGTAACTACTGTAGCTCTAGGTAAATAGCTTAATTGTAGGGTATTGAATACCCCCAGGACTTGCTAGCATAAATTATAAGACATAGCATAATCTTGAAACATGATAACAAATTTCTTGATCACAAATCATTCATTAAGGAATTTTGACAAACACTTGCATGACACGAACTTATATACATACTAACATGATATGGTTACACTACTCAAACCACATGAACAATTCATCAATCACTTAAAGAGCATAATTTATGCATATGACTGTAATATAACATGCAAGCATAATAATTATAACCTCAACTCACAATTCAAAGGGGTTTTTAACATGAAACCATACAACAACCTACACGTGCCATTTATTTCTCATGAACTTGTAAATTATTTATGGATTCTAACCCCAACTAACATCATAGTCATGAACACAATCAAATTCAATCATGAATTTCATCAAATCAATCTACTTAAAGTTTTAAAAGAGTTTCTTGGACTCCAAGGGTGGAAGGAACCCTTGCATGAACACCTAGGATGAACACTTCACATACCTTAATGCTTGAATTCATTAAGATCTATGGTGAAATTCTTGAGATTTGAATCTTGAATGGAAAGCCTTTGGGTTTGTTCTTGAGTAATTTGAGAGAAAATGAGTGTAATTTGCTTAAGGGAAGTTGAATTTCATGTTTTTAGGGTTGAAAAGTCGTGAGAAAAAGACCTAAATACCCCTGAGGATGCAGATCAACGCATTGCACTGATGGGGTCAATGCTATAGGTAACGCGCCGCATCGAGTCCATGTCAGTTCAATGAAAATTGCACTGGACCTAGGGAAAAATATTCATCAACGCGATAGGTAATGCGGCGCATTGATATCGTGTCAATACACTGGTTTGGACTCCCAAACATGCCTCAAATAATGTTTGAAAAATCTGAAACTCGTCTGAGAACACCTACTGACATTCCTGATCATGAAGCAACTTACAGATCGACATTTAATGGTCATAAGGGTCATGAAATAAGATCTCAAACTATGCAGGCTAAAATAACTCTAAGCATGCATACTTAGCTAAATTTTTCTAAGTCTGGGATCCCTTAACAAGCTTTAAAGGACTGAATAAAGCTTAGGATTTTGCGAGGTCTTACCATTTGCTTCCACATTCTCCTTGCTCAAATTATACAAGATCGAAATATCATATTCCTTATGAAACTTCATCCATTGACTTTGTATAGAACTAAGCTCCATCTGGGTCATAAGATGCAGAAGGTTGTGATGATTGTTTAGCATAGGTTGTGTGATGCAGAAAGCAATAACATAACCCTTCTAAATCAATACACAACCTATACCAACACCAGAATAATAACAAAACATGGCTGCACCGTGAAGTTGGTCCAACAAGAATTTAATATGAGTCATAGGATAAAGCTTCTTACCTGTCACCTTATTAAGATGCCAGTAATAAATACACATATGCATAGTACTCTCTTTCTTCTTTGCAAAAAAATTAAAAGCACCCCAAGGAGACATACTTTGTCTAATAATACTAAGAAGATATTAAAGTGGAGAATTCAGCTCCTTAAGCTCGGCAGGATCTGTAAGTTATGAAGCCAGTATCGAGGTCAATTGCAAACTAAAGAGGCCATAGAAATAGGTCGGTGTAAGGTTTTAGATAAATTAAAAACTCAATATCATCGATAGGGGGAATACCAGGCAGGTTTGTAGGGAACACATTAATAGCAAACTAAAGGTGCCATAGAAATAGATCAGTGTATGGGTTTAGATAAATTAAAAACTTAATATCATCGATAGGGGGAATACAAGGCAAGTTTGTAGGGAACACATTAGGAAACTCAGAAACAACAGGAACGATTCAAGTGATAGACTCTCCACACTAGTATCACTAAAATAAGCGAGATAATACTCGAAACCCCTTAAAACAAGTCTACTAGCTCTCATATAAGAGATAATCTCCATCAACTCATGGATAATAGCTCTCAGCCACATGACTAGGGGTATATCAGGCATGGCCAAGGTAATGGTCTTGGCAAAACAATTCACGATCATATGATAATGGAATAATTGGTCCATGCCCAGAATTACATCAAAATCCATAATATACAGAATAAATAAGATCAGTATAAGTATCAACATCACAACCTATCACAACATATAATCTAAAAACTCAATCCACTATTAACGAATCACCCATAGGGGTAGATACATCAAATGGCACAAATAATAAATCACTAGTAAGCTGTCACGCCCAAATTAAACCTTTCTTATGAAAGAGTAAGCCATCGTAGTCAAATATATAACCCAACTAGGTTGGGGTCGAATCCCACAGGGAATATGGTATTAATTAAGGCTATTTGTTATTTAACTAACAAATAACTAGTAGTTTCCTTTAATTGGAGGGTTTTATCACTCAATTAATTTTTAATATTTCAACTTGTTTTAGCAACTCAAAGTCAATATTTTAATTTTTCAAATCAATGATGTAGTTAAACTAGAGTTGTAATCAGTATGAGTATTGATTTCTATTGAATAATAGTTGTAGCAACAAATTCTCATGACATGTGGGAAACAATAAATTATCATTATCGATAGTTAATCCATGTTTCTTTCAACCTACTTAGATGTTCGATTTCCTAATTCCTTAAAACTTAGGAAAACTTGCTATTCAGACTAATTTTATCTTGAGTTGATTAATCATGGTATAGCATGAATCATTAGAAGGAAAATTGGTTTTTCAAAATCCCCAATGATAATTCACTTTCTTTAATTGATTTCTCAATTCAAGCAAAGCAATATAAGGTTGGATCTATTGTTTTCAACCAACAGAAAACATTCAGTACAGTAGAATTATCAAGATGTTCCCTCAATCAATTGAATCTTAGCCAACTATTAAACTAATAAAATAAAACTCATAGATCTCACAACTCCGGTTATGGTATTAAGTTCATCATGAGATAGAAAGAGATAGTAAAGATTAAATCCATAATTCAAATGTAATTAACATAAAAAAGATGGAATTGAAAATTGTTCTCCTTCAAGTTAAAACTAGAATCCCAAAATACTAAAACAACAATCCAAAAATAGAATTCAAACTTACGAGACCCCAATATAAAAGTTGTTGTTTTTTAGTAAGCTCAAGATGCTAACTGAAAACCTAAAAGATGCTATAAATAGCTTTAGCTTTCAGAATTTTGAAATTCAAAATTCATTATTTCTGAATAATAATTGACGACAAAGTTGACGGCTTATTAACTTGTTGATAGCCTGTTAACTGAGCCGTTAGTTTGAGGCATCAGCATCTATGTTCTGTCTTCAGGTGATGACTTTTACTGATAAACTATCAACAGGTTGATGGCTTGTCATCCAAGTTAACAACTTGACTTTCTCAACATCTATGTTCAGTCTTCTGGTGATGACTTCTGCTGATAACCTATCAATAGGTTGATGACTTATCACCTAAGTCATCAACTTGAGTTCTTTAGTATATAGATTTTGTCTATGGGTGACGATTTCCTCTAATAACTTATCAATAAGTTGACGACTTGTCACCAAAGTCATCAACTTAAATCTTCAAAACCTTGCTTCATATCTTCACCAAAAAAATATCCTTCTTGACTTGGTTTTCATATGTTTTTATGCATCTTGTCTTTCCCTGCAAAATGACATGAAATACAATAAAAAACAACAAGAGTTACTGAAGAACTTACAATTATTTCAAGCTAAAAGCCTTAAATGTGCTAACACAAAGATAACAAATTAACACCCTTAACTTAAAATACTTGCTTGTCCTCAAGAAACTTTCTAAAATAGTATTATGTACACAGTCAGAACATCAATGCAAGAGTAGCACTTGCTTTCTTCATTCGAACCCATCAGTAAACATATGATCTTTTTCTGCTGAGCAACATCAAGATTCTATACATATTTTCAAAGTTCAAACAAATAAAGAACTACTTAAACTCAGGGTTTTCAATCAATCATTTAGTAACAACAAGTACCATTCTCATGCAATCAAATAAAATAAATAATTTCCTTATTCCTAATATCACCTTGTGCTTTTAGGAACTGAATCATCATATCTCTCACTCTCAGAATGAAGTTTCAAATTGGTCACCTACAATGCGATAAGCTTGACCTCACCATTCTACTTGGTTAATGTAGTAGCCATATTTGTATACTTTCAATCTCACAAACAAAAATTTTTATATGCTCACAATTTTCAAACTTTCAGACTTATACAATATTATTCAGTCACATCTACTCATGTATACATAACACACAACTAAAAACAAATAATAAATCCTAATCATGTCGATTCCTAGATAGCGGTCAAGGGCATAGAACACAGATAATACACCCTTGAGGTTGCAAGTACCCCCACCCACACAAACAAAACATGCATTATCCTCAACGCAAACTTATTAAACTATAAAAATAGCGGTGAGAAAATACCTATAGTGCCTTAAGCTCTTATATCATAAACTATTGACTGTGATACTGCATCATCAGCTGGAAGAATATCAACAGTGGCATCAGTTTCTACTGATGCATCCATAGAAATGGTTGGTGGAGTAAAGAACTCCTCTATAGGTTCCTGAGGTCTACTAGTAGAGGATCCCACATCTTTAACTCTCAGTGCTTCTTTTATTTATTCTCTCTTCTTCTATTTCTTTTTTTTTCAATCCTCTTTTGCTTATCACTCTCACTTTTTTTCTCTTTTCTTTGCCTTTTAAATCATCTAGTTCATCTTCATAATCAACATCAATAACTAAGACTACACTTATTTACCTTCGTTCCTTTATCGATTGACAAACATCAAAGATAACTTTTTGAACATTGAGCAAAAATATTAGCTCATTCAGTTTCATGTCAACTAATATTCTCCTAGTTTCTATGAACGGCCTACCCAAAACTATGGGTATCTTGAAGTCAACTTCATAATCAAGAATTATAAAGTCTGCAGGAAATATAAAATTATCCACCTTTACAAGTACATCATGTAGAATACCTATGGGCTTCACCTATCAGTCAGCAATCATTAGTCTCATGTTAATTGGTTTAGGAGTTCCTAAACCTAATTTCTTGAAAACTACCAATGGCATATGGTTGATTCTCTATCCAAGATTGCAAAGTGCCTTACAAAATTTAAACACTCCAATTATACATAGGCTAGTGAATGCTCCTAGGTCAACTTTCTTCTGCACTAATGAACTAGTAGCAATAGCACTACAATGAAAAAGATTGTCCACGGGCTCAAAGCTAACTATCCTTTTCTTCGTCATGAGGTCATTCAAAAATTTATTATATTTCGACATTTGATCTAATGCCTCGATTAAAGGCACATTTATTATCAACTGATTCAGCATATCTATGAATTTGCTAAACTTACCCTCATATGCTTTCTTTAATCTTTATAAAAATTGAGGTAGTGTCTTTGGGATTCTAGCTGGAGCAACTTCTACCTCCTTTCCTATACCTTGATCCACATCACTAACCTATTTCTGCTTAGATGGTTGTTCCACTTCTGCACTTTTCTTTTCTAAACCTCATAACTCCTTAGTCACAACTGGGGATTCATTAACCATCTCCTCATCTACTTTAACCTCATTAATATTAGATAATTCTCCCAGACATTGACTAGATAACATTTTACCATTGCTAGTAGTAATAGCTATACACGACCCATCAATCCTTGGATTCTAAACAGTATCACTTGGTAGAGTTGCAGTCTTTCTTAGGTTGAATGTTGCTGATAATTGCCTCATCTACTACTCCAATCGTTTAATAGATATAGAGTGCGGGGCAACTAACTGACTCATGGTTGACAAGTCACTCTTAATTTCCCTAACTCTAGTATCTGTTGACTCCAATTTTTTCAACACTTTTGCCAACATACCATCATAGATATTTTCCCAGAATTGCTCGCAGCATTATTATGTCTCCAAAGTGGTACATACAATCCACTTCAATCATTTTTATTCTTCCAATCTCCTTGATAGTTCCAACCTTGGTTTCCTTGGCGACCGGCCTATAAACCCCCTAGTTATGCAAGTATGTAGCCTTCTCCTCAGTATCTAATTTAGATCCCCTACTATGTGACCTCACAACTTTTACCTTTTCTATCTTCCCTAATAACAAATGCTTTATAAGTAAATCCATTTTTGTCTTTATGTAAGACATGTCCCAATTAAGCCCCTCTTCTCTTCTATGATGTTCTACTGATAGTCCACTAGACCCAGTATTGCTTGCTGCCTCAGAATCCCTAGTATGCCAAGCTCTACCTATCTTAGTCATTCATTCTAACATCTCCACAGTCTCAGTAATGGTGAGCTATATAAAAGTTCCTTCTACAGCATTATCTACAATTGGCTTTGTAATTGAATTCAAAGCGTTGTAGAATGTTTCCATCAAATGTTCATTAGTTATCTTGTAGTTTAGGCATTAAGTCAACTTTTTTTTAAACCTCACCCATATTTTATGAAAGGTTTCATTAGGCAGTTGCCTTAAATTTCTAATCTCATCCCTCGCATTTAACATTCTGGAAATCGAAAAGAACCTTTCTAGGAAACTTCTTTTTAGTTGGTCAAGTTTGTTATTGAATTTAGTACCAGTGCATTCATCCACAGAGTTGCCTCCCCAGATAGAGATAGTGGAAATAATCTCAGAAGAATGGCATTTCCCCACTCTAGTATTGTCAAATGACTTACAATATTGATGAAATTCACCAAATGTAGATTTGGATCATCACTCGGTAATCCCACAAAGAGTCCTTTCAAGTTAAGTAGCTGGATCATAGTGATAGTGGTGTTAAATTTAACATAAGGAGCTATTGGTGGTGGAATGATTGCTCTGGTAGCTCTAGCACTATCTAAATAAACATCATCCTCATCATCTAGGGCAAAATGCACAGTAGTCTATTGATGCATCCTACCTCTTGCTTGCCAATTCTTATTTGCATGTATAACATTTTCAGCACGTCGCCTATTTTTAGGATCAAGCAACTCATCATCACCCAAATCTTCATCATCCACATTGGGTACACGCCCTATTAATCTAGCATTTTGTTGGTTAACTTGAGCATTAGCTAAAGTGGCTAATCTTTCAACTTTTAGTTGCTAAGCCACTCTCCTGATTAGTTTAGGTTCTGGTTTGATAGGTAATAATGATTTTCCTGACCTTCTGGTTTGTGTCAGGTATATCAAAGATCATGTAATTATCAAAAACACCAAATAAAATAAAAATTAGGAAACTTAACTAATAGTCAATTAAAAAAGATATATTTAATTTACAACCGTATTCGGCAGGAACGACGCCAAAATTTCATACGCCTAAATTACACCACTCTTATGAGAGAGTAAGTGGTCATCATCAAATATATAACCCAACTAGGTTGGGCTCGAATCCCACAGGGAATATGGTGTTAATAAAGGTTATTTGATATTTAACCGACTAATAGCTAGTATTTTCTTTAATTGGGGGGTTTTTATCAATCAAACAATTGTTCATATATCAACTTGTTTAGCAACTCAAAGTGAATATTTCATTGTTTCAAATCAATGAAGTAGTAAAACTAGAATTGTGATCTCAGAGTATTGATTTCATTGAATAACAATTGTAGCATTAGATTCTCATGACATCTGAGAAACAACAAATTATCATTATCGATAGTCAATCCAAGTGTCTTTCAACCTAATTAGATGTTAGATTTCCTAATTCTTAAAAATGTAAGAAAACCTCTTATTCACACTGATTTTATCTCGAGTTGATTAATCTTGTTATAACATTAATCATTACATGGAAAATTTGTCTTTCCAAATCCCCGTTGATAATTCACTTCCATTAATTTTTTTCTCAATTCAAGCAAGCCAATATAAGTTTGTATCTATTTTTTGCAACCAACAAAAAACATTCAGCACAATAGAATTATCAAGATATTCCCTCAATCAATAGATTCTTATCCAACTATTAAACTAATAAAATAAAACTCATAGATCCCACAACTCTAGTCATGAGATTTAGTTCCTCATGAGATAGTATGAGATAGTGTTGATTAAATCCATAATTCAAAAGTAATTAACTTATAAAACATAGACTTGAAGATTGTTATCCTTCAAGTTCAAATGAGAATCCAAAAAAACTAAAACAATAATCAAAAAACTGAATTCAAACTTAAGAGGTCGCAATGTAAAAGATGTTGTTTTTTAGTAAGTTCATGATGCCAAATGAAAACCTAAAAGATGTTATAGATATCCTTAGCCTTCATAATTTGAAATTCAATATCCACCATTTCCGCATAATAGTTAACGGCAAAGTTGATGGCTTATATACTGATTGATAGCCTATCAACTAAGTTGTAGTTTGAGTCTTCGACATCATTGTTCTGTCTTCTAGTGATGACTTCTACTGATAACCTATCAATAGTTTGATGAACTATCAACAAAGTCATCAATGTAACTTCCTCAGCATCTATTTTTTGTCTTCTGATGATGACTTCTCCTTATAACCTATCAACAGGTTGACGATGTAACACCCAAGTCGTCAACTTGACAACTTCAGCATATAGATTCTGTGTATTATGGGTGATGATTTACTCTGATAACTTATCAACATGGTGACATTTTGTCACTAAAGTCATCAATTGAAATCTTCCAAACCTTGCTTCATATCTACTTCACCAAAACACTATCCCACTTGACATAATTTATCATACATCTTGACTTTCCCTGCAAAAATCACATGAAATAAAATAAAAAAAATAGTTACTTAAGAACTTACAATTATTTAAAGATAAAAGCCTTAAATGTGCTAACATAAAGCTAGCACATCATAAACTCCAACCATTGTTCATAATAAGCCAAAATCATACCTATAACCGCAACATCTGAAGCCTCAATCTTGGGTCTAGCCGATACTGCATAGAACTGAAAATGCCTATCACCTGGTTGGGCACCATATAGCTCTTCTGTCTTGCCTTCCTAAGAACCTCCTCGAGTACACTGGGAACCACCCCAGTAACCATGATAAATACCTCTATCAATGGCATGGACTACTTTAAATGATGGAACACTCTAAGCTAAAGCAATAATCGACCAACTACTTGGGACTTCTTACGAATTATGATCAGAGAATCCACAAGTAAAATAAGAATCATAAGTTGAACTAGAACTAATAGATCTGGCTGACCGAGAATAACAACCATCACTAAAATAACTACAACATGAACCCCTCGACATTGGGACACTACCCTTACAAGGATGATCACTAACACTAGACTTACCTTCATCAGTAATCTAAAGTGCTGCCTAAATTGGTCGACTAGGCTGACTCTGAGTCTTGATAAGTTGGGAACAGAGGATTCCTATTTTTATAAATTCAATATCTATGGCAAGAACTATAATGGCTCATACTAAATCTTCCCTAAAACCTAGGCCTCTAATCACGGCCCATACGACCCTCATTGTTCATCTTCACTATCACCCTTGCATGTCTAAAACCTTAGAAAAAGACCTACCCGCAATGACTAAACTCTGAGTAGACATATGAATAGAGAGTCTCAACCCTCTAATAAAACAAAAAACCCTCTCATAGTCAAAATCAATGATAGAAGTGCATGCCTAGCCAACTCATGAAAATGAGCCTCATACTCTGCAACTGTTATGAAATTTGTTCCAATCTAGAGAACTTATCCCTTAAACCATCTCTAAGGTTGCGAGGCATATAATTTACCAAAAATATCTCAAAGAACTGAGTCAATTATAAGGGAGGAGATCCATCTAGCCTAGAATCCATTAACCTCTCCACCAAAGACGAGCAGATAAGTCCAACTAAAATATTGTATAATCCATACCACGAGTCTCAACAAGGCCCAAACCCTGAAAACTATCCTCACAAAAAATTAAAAACTCATATGCATCCTCTCCAATCTAGTCAGAGCCAATCTCAAAAATCTACCCAGCATTTTCTACTCCTCTAAAGACATAGCAGTCTAAGAACTTATCGGCTGAGCAATCATTGATGTAGGAGAAACCTCAACTCTACGAGTTATAGCTACAGGTTGTGGCCCTACCTCAGTATCACTCTAATCTATAGATTTTACACCATCACATGGCACACTACCAACTAAACCCAAAAGTTGAACCAATGTATCTTTGAGCAATGATGAAAAATAAACCTTGATAGATCATGGACTGGTCCATGTCCTATTGCTTGTTAAGGAGGAATATCCTCTGGCTCAGAAGTGGGAATAGGAACACATTAGAAGGTTTTCCACTACCTCTAGTTCATCCATGAATAAGAGAAGAATCCATAGGCTAGGTCTTAGGACCCTCATCTCGTTTAAAGGTAGCACGTGTCCTGGCCATCTGCAAAAAAATAAGGTCAATTGAATACTCTACAAACCAACTAAGAATCTTATAATGATGTGAGTTAATGAAATAAAGAACTCCTAAAAATGTATCGTAGCATCCCAAAGAAAGGAAATAGATGCCATTGCTCTGATCCACAAGAATCAACTAAACACTCGCACTTGTACAAATAATATCGGTTAACCCTGGGCTCTGATACCAATTTGTCATTCCTTGATTTATGAGTCATAATGGAACATACTAAATTCCATCAGTAGGTAAGCCAAACCAAAAATCAAAGCTAATGCAATGGGTTAATTATGTAGAAAATGCCCAATGTAGGTCATATTCAAGAAACACAAGTTATAAACAAACCAAGTATTCTAAATAGATAAAACAGACAACAAAATATACTAATCCCCAGACCTGGTAGAGCCAGTAAAAGAGCATCCAATAGTATCAACACAACTCAAAGGTCTAGAAAGGAATATACTTTTGTCTTTAAATAAAAGACAAAATAAAAATAGTGGAAAATGGTTTATTCAAACTCAAAGTACTTGCCCTATCACCAGAAATCTATCATTGCAAGAACAACCATCAACGGCGATAGCTAGTACTCGAATATACACCAAAAAGGTACAAAAGTGTAGTAGAGGTACTAAAATTATGGGTACTTAGTAGGAAAAATTGGTCGATTGATCTAAATCATGATATAAGTATGATAAAAAAAAAAGATAACATAAACTAAGACAAGGTACAGAAACAAACCTAAATTATCTCAAACATCATTATACATAATAAGTAATTAAATATGAATAAAAATATAACATGAGACATCAACCTATGCCAATATCATTGTGCAAAGTTACATAAGTAATTTGGAATAATAACGAATCATAAAGAATCATCACAAGCAAGCATACCTACAAAATTTGCTCTCATACGCCAACTGGTGCAAAAAAGCAAAGAACTCATCTTAGCCTCACATACAATAGGAGAGTAATCTCAAGATAACAATAAAATAATCAGCCAACTCAATAGTTAACTTTTATCATAATTTGATCAGTATTCCACTATTATTATCAAGATGTCATTTACCAACATTTTTCTAACTCTTTAACATTGGGAAAAGTTTGCATATAACATAATATTATAGTCCTCTAACAATCTTAGTGTCATGATCCAAAACAAGGCCTAGTCGTTACAGGTATCTCATGTCCACCAATGACCGAAGACCACCCTTATTATCCTAGCCAATCAAAATAAAGTACAATTAGCAGTAGATGAATTATTAATATCTAAAAAGATTGAATTGAATTCCAAACATATAAAAAGATAGATAAATCAACTAAATAGTATCTAAGAATCCACAATATCAAATCCACCCATATCTTGTTTTCCACAATAACCTCTAAGAAAGCCACATATCAACCTTTGTTGGTACATGCCCCCAACCATGACAGTGATAATGAAAATGATAATGTGAACTCTTCAATTCTATGATATGGAATAAAACTACTGGAATGAATAAGATTTTCAAAGGATGGAATCTCACCACTTTACCATGAACTAATTGAAGTACCTAACACTACACAGGGGTAAAAGAAATGTCTTACAACCCTACATTATTAAATAATGTAGTGGCCTAAGATGGTTAGCAGGGTTAGCACTAGCATGTAACACAAGATAAGGGATAAAATAATGTCATTTCAGAATCAATCCAAATTTAATATACATGTTCACATACATGCAAATATACATATATAAAAAGTGTTGGGTTAGAGAACAAGGTTAAAACATGAACTTCAAAACCATTAACCTGGACTATGTATCACTTTCATAAATACACCCATGGACTATATGGTTCTGGGACCCACCATGAAAAGGGCCAGTGTATGCTAGCCACACGAAATGGAGAAATCTGTGGAATGGTCAGGGTTATCGAGGCTCCAACCATTCAAAAAATATGGATATATAAAGTGTGAACGATTTCCACAGCCACCAAGGCCCATACACCAGAAAATATGGTTTTTATTATCGGTCCCCCCGCAACCTCCACTTTCCACAGCAAACTATACAACCTTCTTTATGCCCAAATTACAAAAATTTACACATTCCAATCCATTGAATAAGGAGTCTTTTATATAGGCATTTACCATTGGTATCTCCAAACAGAATATCAAACTTGCAAACCAATACTATTATGCCATTTCAAAAACCATTTAGTCAAAATGACTCCAAAGTTTTCCAATAGAAACTAATCTATTTCCATTGAGTCCTTTAGAAAACCATGTAAGTTTTACTAACCTTTTATGCAATGTATGGTTTAAAAAGTGAGTTCAATTATACAAGCATCCATGTTTCCCAAACCAATTACATAAGTTGGGTTAGGGGTAAAGCCTATTCCAAATCATTTAAACCATAAATATTGGGAAACCCATGCTCCTCTTTCCAATTACCATGACCATGCATATATTTAGTTTGGTTATACTTAGGCCCTCATAGTTAAGTTTCACGGGGGGGGAGGGGTTAGGAGGTTGAAATATAAGAGTGTCATCTTCATCGTTGAAAGATTAGTGGAGAGTATGGTCATAATTAATGGTTATTAGATGCATTGGTTGAGGAGGAAGGAGCTCTATAGAGAGATGGAGGGGGCATTGAATCTGACTACCCATTCCCGTTCCTTGTTCCAGAAAATTATGCCTAAGGTATGTGTTATTCTTAACATCTTAGTTTTCTATATTTGTAAAAAGAAAGGGTGATTTCTTGGCATCTTTATTTTCTAACTTGGTTAAAGGTAAGAGTAGAGGTATATGGAGTCCAATCATGCTTGTATTGCCTTGACTAATCATTCGAGGATGAATGGTCCAAGTAGGGGAGAATGTAATGCCCCAAATTTTTGTTCCTTAAAAATTTCTTGAGCATTGGGCTCACTTTATTTATTAAGACCCTAGTCATAAAGTGTCCAGTGGATGGGTTTTGAGTTATTATCCTGGGTAGACTTTTGGGTACAAGTCGTAGGGTGTGGTTATAGATCCTAGGGACCCAAATCATAACCAAATCAAAAAGTTAGTGGCTAAGTTTTGCTCTGAGTATGAGTGGATCACTATGAGTTGTACGAACATGTAATGAGTTATGGGATACAATCATAGGATGTCCAATATTTAACCCATTTGGATCCTGTGTGGCTACGACTGGACCCTATGAGTCATGAGGTCTCATTACGAGTGGGTTGGTCAAGTCATAAGGTCGATAGTGCATGGAGTCCTAGTCACTGTCTTGGCTATGACTTAAACTTACGATTCATAAGGAGTGGTTACGAGTCATTGATTGACTCATAATCAAAGGCGGCCCTTTTCTAACTTTTAAGTTAAGGACATTCTGAATATTTCCCCTCTTACCCAAATTAAAAACCTACGTCTTATAACCCACATCTTATAACCCCTTTAGGGTCTCATTAGCACTCAAAAGACACATTATATTAACTTTTCAAACACTTCAAAAAGGTTCTCTCTATCCTCTCGAGCAAGTCAAGCTAAGGTTTCATCAAGTTAATCAATTAGGGCTTTCAGGGATGATTTCTCTCTGTGCTTCTTTGTATTAAAGGCATGTTACTCCTCCTTCATTATTATTTTATTAAAAGAACATATTTTAATTTATAGCTTTTATAGTATTTATATGGTTTTGAAATAAAGGCTAGGGGTTTTGAATATTTATCGTTGAATAATGTTTTCCCATAGTTTAATTATGGGTTCCATGTTTTAAATATGGTTTTGAACATGTGGGTGCATGGGTATGGTGGTTGAACTTGAGAATTCTAATTCTCTCTAAACTTATGACTTTTGAAGTGGTTATAACCCCTAACCTTGAACTGTAAAATTGATTTGTAGTTGTGAGAAAGGTGGGAATTTAAATTAGGGGTACAATGGAATCCCTAAAGTGTTTGGTTTGACTTATTATTGAAACTAATGCATTGAATAAATGGTCAAATGGTTAAGGATGGTTTTGAAAACCTTGTGGGTACACTAGAATCCCCCAAGCAAATAATTTATGAAAACCTTGTAGGGTACACTGGAATCCCCCAAGTGATTTTAATAATAAAGTCTGTGGGGTACATGAGAATCCCTTAAGTATTGGCTTAATGACATTGCTTGCATTATATAGTCGTTATGACAATACCATTTAATAATGCCTTAATGATTAACTCCTGGAGGTGGTTTGGTTATGTGTTAAATATTTTAATTGCGCAATAATGGGGCTTGTGATAGTTATCCCTGAAGGTGTGAGTTCGAAAGGTTGACATTGGAAACTCATGTTTGCTTCATAGAGAATTGGTCTTGATGACCATGTACTTGTGAGGAATCCCTTAATTATATGTGTACATATGTATCATAAAGGGCAAAGGGTACAAGGGAATCCTCGACCACCTATGGTATCTCTGGTTCGTACGGCTAATACGCACTGGGCCTATCCAGGGGGTAACACTGGACCTATCCAGGGGGTAACACTGGACCCATATATCCTGTGGATAGACTACGATGGTAACTCTTCATAACCCAGGTTAAGGATTTAAAGTAAATGCTAAGCCTTGTTCCCTATCCCATCATGGTATATATAAACATATATATAGATGTATTTATATATGGTTATGTGTATCGGTTTAACTTGGTTTTGGATTGATGGAATTACTTTATCTTTATCTATGAGTTACATGCTAGCGTTCAGCCCACTAACCGTCTTTGAACGTTTTATCCCCACGTGATGCAGGAACCGACCATACTTCCACTCCTCCTTCTTAATGACTAGGTGATTCGAAATAGCTTTTGAGTTAGGGTGAGGTGGTGAGCTTCCATACTCTGGAAGTCCCCATTTTATGCTATGAATTTCCTTATGTCTTTACCATTACTTTTGATCTGTGTTTTGGCTATGGTCGGGGTTATGTCCCGACTGGATATTCTTTGGTTATGATTAGAGGCTTTATTGGAATATTCTGGACATAGACGGTATTGGTTGGCTATTTGGTTATTGGTGGTTGGTTTTGGATTTAGACTTATCATAATATCTTTAAATTGATATTCTCTTATCTTTTTAATGTTCAGAATTCATCTGATAGGGTTGTAAGTTAGTTAATGGTTTGGGTATTAAGGTTGGTCTCCGATCCTGGTTGGACTTGAGATACCCGTCATGGCTAGGCCCTCATTTGGGTCATGGCAGATTATTATAGAACTATTTATAGAGATGGTATGAGGTATTATTTGGTACTAGTTGCAGGTGATATGCCCTTAGTGTATATTTTGTATGTTTTATTTTTTGCTTTGCTTTGTTGCTCAATAATACCTACTGAGTACAAGTGGACCATACTTACCCCTACTATGACTTTTTAATGTAGATCTAGGTTTGAGTTCACCTCACGGTGGTTGACTTCAGGCAATAATTTGGTATTCGAGGTAGCGGTTGGATTCTTACTTTCAGAGTCTACCACTACCTTTCTTTGTTCAGACTATGTCTTTATTTTGCATTTATATACAAATTTGTTCCTATTTTGGATATCTTATGTACTTTGATATCGAGTTGTACTAGTTAGTTCATACACTGTGAGACCAAGTATTGGGATTATGGTATGATATCTTTGGTTATGTTCTTTCACCTTTAGTATATTGTATGGTTCGACTTCAATTTGGAAGCCTTACTTGGGGTTATTGCTATTATTTTCCCTGTTTGAATCAATTTTTATGAAAGGGTTACTTATCAAGGCATGATGTCACAAGTGTCATCATGACCCTATGTTATTGTGTCATGACAAATTGGTATCAGAGCAGCCAGATTCATTGGTCTCAACAGTAGAAGATAAGGCATCTAATAGAGTCTCGCATCGGTACATAGACGTTTGTATCTATCTTTGAGATGCTATAAGATTTCTTTAGGAAATTTCCCTTATTTTGTTCCTTAACGTGTGGATTTCTCCATACTATATATTCTAAGTCATATTTTACTCTCTTCTTAATGACATAATTTGATGAGGTTAGACATGTGGAGCCTTCATTCGAGTAGAGAGCCTAGTCTAGAGGGTGGATTATGAGTTGTGGACATGCCTGAGGTAGTGGAAGAGCATGTAGATCTTCCCCATAAAGGGGTAGTGTTAGGGCACTCTCTCCTGAGCCCCATGTTAAGTATGTTGGAGATATGGGTCCTACTTTGGTTCCACCGAGTTCTTCTACCCCAATCTTAGAGGGGTTGTTGATTCGCTTATTGACCCATTTGGAGAGTATGCCTAGAGTTCCCCCATCTATGAGTACTGTACCTCCGTCTCTGCCAAAGTCTACATATGGTGTTCCTCCATCCCCAAGTATGGATGCTCCAGTATACCTACTTCTACTTTTGGTACTCTAAAGACTCTGAGAGTTATTCTTCCTTTAATGCTTGTGTCTGAGTATTGTATTTCGTGATCGGGGTTCAAACTTCATCTATGTTACCCCCTCAAATGGGATATCAGGCTATAAGATTCATAATATATCTTGTAATTGCAAGTACAGTTATGTCTTCTAAGGATCAAAAGAGGTTTGAGAGATTTACTCGTTTGGGTCCTCTTAGGTTCAGTGATGTTGTGGGCGAGGATATCTATGAGTTCTTGATAGATTTTCATGAGAAGTCGCATAACATGTGTTTTCTTGAGTCATATGGTGTTGTGTATACTACTTATTAATTGAGATATTCCTCTAGGGATTGGTGGCAGTCACTTATTGGTTGCAAATCTCTTAATTCTCACGAGATAACTTGGGATCAGTTTGCTGAGGCCTTTTTGGAGTGGTTCGTGCCTCACAGTCTGAGGGATCGAATAAGGGATAGTTTAATCATGTAGAGCCAAGATCCATGACTATTGTAGAGTATGAGTCACGCTTCTATGCCTTGTATAGATATTCATATTGTTTCTCCCAAGAGCACACGCAAGTGTACATAGTCTCACCAAGTAATACAATCGCCTTATAAAAAGTTGAATATCGATCCCTCAGAGACTTGTGTTGACAACTATCCAAGCTTAGTTCACTAATGAGATTAATCAAGTGCTACGTAACCAAAAGAGTTTGTAAGTTATCTATAACTATAAGCTAAACAATGCGGTAAAGTAACGGTTTGAACAATCAATGGGGAAAATCCCATGATTAAGGCACTGTGAACAATCATATGCTACAAAACATCATTAGTTAGGTTAATTATCTTGGTTGTTGATTCATTGGGTTCATACTTTGATTATGACCTTCTAAACCTCAAGTCAATTATCTAACTTAGCCTCACAACTATATCATTGAGAAGAGATGCAAGAACTAAGTTAAATACTGATGTTTCAGCTTTTGACGAAACATTTCTCATCTTTTTCATGGGAAAATTGTATGTTTCAGGGTAAAGAGCTAGATGAAGGAAAAGACTCAGAAAATTAGAAGAAAAATCCTTCTAACGGTCAAAATAGTGGACCATTAGTCTTGCGACGGACCACCAACTCAACCGTCAGGTCCAAACAGAGTCCATTACTTTAGAAGACCCAGCGACGGCCTATGTGGTGGACCTTCAGTCTTGCAATGGACCACCACTTTGGCCGCCAGCACCAAACAGAACTAGGCATCCTGAGATGCTCAGCGACGGCCAACATGGTGTACCGTCGACCTTGTGACGGACCATCACTTTAACCGTCAGGACTACCCAAAACTTGACTCTCAAGGATCATCAGCGACGGTCAAAATAGTGGACCATCAGTCTTATGACGGACCACCACTTTGGCCGTCAGTCTTATCCAGAATATGAATCTCAGCGACAGACCAAATGGAGAACCGTCAGTCTTACAACGGACCACCACTTTGGCAGTCATTTTGGACGTGGGTTTTATAATTTCAAATTTTAAATCCTTTTTGACTGGAGACATATAAATACCCAGTTTTAGATTTTATAAGAGGTCTGTTATCTATTATTAGGGTTTTTCATATTGAAACTACATTGTTATAAATTTTTTCTCTAAGATTCATTGGAGATTTGTGGATCTAGATTCCTTTATCATATTTTCTCTTGAAGATTGAAGAACAACAATTGTGACTTTTGTAAGTAAACTTTGAATTAATTTATGAATAACACAATGATTTCTTCTCTTTCTTGGGTTGAAATATGTGGCTAAGCTTCCATAACTAGGGTTATGGGAGCCTTGATGTGAAAAGGTAATTTTGGATTGCAAATCTAGTAGATTCCTATGAGTAATTGATATTGCATAAACTCTTCTTCACTTTGATGACTTTTCTTGGTTGCAAACTTAAAAAGTGGGCCCAAGAACAACACTTGTTCAAATAGAAAAGTTCTTGTTAGGAAAAGAAAGGGTTTACATTAATCTAAAGGTATTAACCTTTGGATAGAGGGTAGATGTCTTAACCGGATCAACCCACGTGAGATTATAGTTGAATTAATACTATGTTTCTTAAGTTTGAAAGAATTAAGGGATAAGTTACTCATTTAGGTTGAGAAACTAATGGGTAAAACATAGAATTCAATTAGTCTTGCAATAAAAATTGTTCATTGCTGCTTAAGCATCTTGGTAACCATAAATCTAGTTTGACTTCTCTTATTAAATTACTACTAGAAATATAACCAGTAGTTGGATTACTTTTTGTGACAAATATTTGAATATAGTTGATAAATCACAATCCCCCTCTATTCTGGAACCTTTGATCAATAGTCTAATAATAACCACAATACTTAGTAAGCATAGTATTCGTTGTGGGATTCAACACCCAACCCAGTTGGGTTCTATATTTGACAGCGACTAGCACCTGGAGCTAAATTTAATATTACCAGTACGATGATTCAACTTTTTCATCTTAAGGGGTTGTTCGATGGTGTTTCGGAGATGATCCAAACATGTATTTGGTAAACTTTGTCACCATTTGCAAGTCTTTTGATAATCCAGGAGTGGGTTAAAATGTTGTCCGCCTTCATTTATTTACATTGTCTCTGTCTGGAAAGGCGACACTATGGCTAAATGGACTGACTCCTGACTCTATAACCAGATGGAGGCAGCTGAAAGAGGATTTCCTAGAAAGGTTCTTTCCACACTCTAGGAGGTTACAATTGAGGTATGAAATCATTAATTTCCGACAGCTTCCCACTGAAGCTCTTCATGAGACCTGGGAGAGGTTTAAACAAAAGCTGATGCAATACTCGAACCATAATATAATGGATATTCACTTGATGGAGACTCTTTATCGGGTTTTGAACTATATTATGAAGCCAGTTGTGGATAATGGTTCAGGAGGATCGTTTGTTGACCTTACTTTTCCTGAGGCTTTAGAGATGCTTGATCGGATGATGAAATAGAGTAGATCTTGGCATACCGGGGGATTCTGTGGTAGCAAGCCCTACTATGTCTGGTAGTATGACTGCAGAGCAATGTAAGAAAGAGGAAGAAAATGACCAGGACATGGCACACTTGAAGACACAAATGGATTTGCTGACTAACCATTTATTATCTGGATAAACAGAGAAGGTGAAAGTGGTTGCATCCCAGGGAAGAGCTGACTTTGATTCGGAAGAAGATGCAAACTATCTAAATAACTAGGGGGTTTCCAAGGAAATAGCCAAAGAAATCAAGGTTGAAACTATTATGACAAAGTTGGTTACAAGGATAGAGATCAAGGGGATTGGAAAAGCAAAATAATAGGAGTGGACTATATGTACCTCCTGGAAGCAGATATAATACTGGAACTAGTTCTGGCAAGATGTCCATGGAGGACATAATGGATAAATTATTAATAGGAGTTGAGGCTACCAACATTGGGGTGACTACTAAGAAGAGTGATTTATCTACCATGAGTTTGTTGGTAAACTCACACTCTACTTCTATCAAACAGTTGGAGCAGCAAATGAGCCAACTCTCAACAATATTGAATCAGAAGAAGAGTGGAACATTGCTAAGTAATATAGTTCAGAACCCTCGAAATGATGGATCTTGCATGGCAATTACCATATGAAGTGGTAAGGTATTACCAGTCCCATTTGTGGGCAAATCTATGAGTGAAGACATAATGGAAAAGGATATTGAGCATGAAGAAAGTTATCTAGTGGAGTCTAAGAAACTGGATGAAGTTATTAATAATACACCATCCACCCTTAGCAGGGTGATGAGTTGGAGAAGAGCAAGGGAAAGGAGACTGAAGTGGTGGTTACTACGCTCCTAAAACCACCTCCTCCATTTGCCCATTAGTTGATAAAAAAGGCCGACAACATAAAGTTTGGCAATTTTATGGCCATGCTTAAGCAGTTGACGATTAATTTTCCATTAGTGGAAGCATTGGAGCAGATGCTCGGGTATGCAAAGTTCATGAAGGACCCTGTCATGAAGAAATGGATAATTAGCTATGAGCCGATGGACAATATCCATCATTGTGGTGCTATCTCTATAAGGTATTTGGTGTAGAAGAAGGCAGACCCAGGAGAATTTACTATCCCATGCACTATTTGGCCTCTTGATTTCGCAAAAGCTTTATGTGATTTAGGAGTCATTATAAACTTGATGCCACTTGTTGTGTATAATAAACTGGTTTGGGGGATCCTACTCCCACGAACATGAGATTTGTTATGGCAAACAAGTCTGTGAAGTAGCCCATGAGGATTTTATAAGATGTATTAGTTAAGATGGCCAGTTTCATATTTCCAGCTAATTTTGCCATTCTCGATTGTAAGGTGGACGTTGAGGTTCCCTTAATCTTGGGTAGACCTTTCCTTGCAATCAGAAGTGTACTTATTGATCTTAAGACAAATGAGTTACTATTCAAGCTAAATGATAAAGTAATTTGATTTGATGTACGTCAGTCTATGAAACAGCATAAAGATATGAGCATATTTTCTATTGTGAATATTTATTATGAGGAAGAGCATGAAGTACCTATAGAGGAAAATTTGTTATGAAGACTTTAGCTGTTGTATTGATGAATTTCGATCAAGACGATATTAAAGATTATGAGTATATTGTGTACGCCTTGACTGTCATGGGGTCTTATTCTTATGCACCCAAGAAGTTGGATTTGGACTTGAAAAATCGTCTGAGTCCACCAGCCAAGCCGTCTATTAAAGAGCCACCTACTTTGGAGCTAAAAGGGTTGCCTGGTCATTTGAGGTATGTGTTCCTGGGCAGTGGGAATACACTACCTATTATTATTGTGGCTGACTTAGGTGAGCAACAGGTGAAAGCCCTTATCTCTGTCCTTAAGGGATATAAGAGGGATATTAGTTGGACAACTACAGATATCATTGGTATCCCTCCTGGTATATGTACACATAAGATTCATCTAGAGAAGGATTGTGTTCCGACTATTGAGCATCAGCATCATCTAAACCCACTTATGCAAGAGGTGGTAAAGAAAGAAATCATCAAGTGGCTAGACGCAGGAGTAGTATATCCCATTTCAAATAGTAAGTAGGTGAGTTCTATTAGTGTGTTCCCAAGAAAGGGGGCATGACATTTGTGTCTAATAAGAAAAATGAGTTGATCCCACTTAGGCCTGTTACTGGGTGGAGGGTGTGTATGGATTACAAAAAACTCAACTCATGGACACTGAAGGACCACTTCCAAATGCCTTTCATGGATAAGATGCTTGATCGGCTAGTGGGAAGGGGTAGGTATTATTTCTTAGATCGGTATTCTGGTTACAAACAGATTTCTATTACTCTTAAAGATCAGGAGAAGACAATATTCACATTCCCATATGGCACCTTTGCTTTTAAGAGGATGCCTTTTGGGTTGTGTAATACACCTGCCACTTTTTAGGGTGCATGATGTTGATATTCTTTGATATGGTTAAAGACACCTTAGATGTGTTTATAGATGATTTCTCGGTTGTTGGTGATTCTTTTGAGATCTTCTTACTAAATATAAGTCGGGTGTTACAGCGGTGTGAAGAGTTCAACCTTGTCTTTAACTGGGAAAAGTGCCACTTCATGGTGAAGGAAGGCATTATCCTCAGTCACAAAATTTTAGCTAAAGGTATTGAGGTAGATAAGGCAAAGATTGAAGTGATTGAGAAACTACCTCCCCATATCTCAGTCAAAGGTGTACGTAGCTTTCTTTTTCATGCGGGGTTCAACCGCAGATTCATAAAAGACTTCTCAAAGATTGCAACCTAATTTTTCAAACTTCTAGAGAAGGAGGCTAAGTTCACTTTTGATGATGACTACAAAAAGGCTTTTGAATGCCTTAAGATGAAACTAGTGGAGGCTCCAATTATTGTTGCTCTTGACTGGACGAAACTATTTGAGATTGTATGTGATGCCCGTGGAGTGGCACTTGAAGCTATTTTTTGCCAAAAGAAAGAGAAGTTGTTCCATCCGATATATTATGCAAGAAAGGCCTTGAATAGGGCCTAAAAGAATTATACTATGACTGAGCACGAACTTCTAGCAGTTGTGTATGCTTTTAAGAAGTTTTGGGCATATCTGTTAGGTACCAAGGTAGTGGTGCACACTGACCATGTTGCCTTGAGGTACTTAATAGCGAAGAAGGATGCTAAGATAAGGCTGATATAGTGGATATTGCTACTTCAAGAATTTGACTTCGAGATCAAGAATCAAAAGGGATGTGAGAATGTAACACCCTGTATTCAAGTACATATATTGGCGTATTCAAGTACGTGTATTGGTCTTATTTATATGGAATTAAGTTTTTTATTTTATTTATACCGGAATTTGCTCGTCGATGGTTCCATGCGAAGGTTATTGAATAAGCTTTCCAATGATATAAATATTTCCAAAAACGGATAGTTTTCGGATATAATCGAGCACGTTCGAAACTATAAAACGGTGGCTGGGATATTGGGAATAGTAAATGTGCAGGAAAATTTCCTGCACACAAACTACTGAGGCCAGCCAATTTTTTGGATCAACTTTGAATGATCATAACTCCCTTAATATAATGAAATGGGAGAGCTGCGACCTATGAAAATAAATATCTTTGAGTCTTCTTTCCAATGCAATTGGTTTCATCCAAATCTAACGTCTAAGTTAGGAGTTATACTCGTTTTACTTCAGCCTCTCAAACAGATTTTTAGGGTCAACTTCAAACGACCATAACTCCTTGTACAAGACGAACTGGGTGGCCTACTTTATATGAAATGAAATCCCTTTGAATTATATTTCCAACGATACCAATTTCACCCAAATCTGATATCGGAGCAAAGAGTAATGGTCGATCTAATTTAGCTTATCAAAACAGTCCACCAAAGGACAGATTTGACAATATTTAAATTTTAAAGGCACTTTGGTCATTCCTTATGATATTATGGACGGGAATATGTGTATATATACATGTATATGAGTTCAAAAATTCATTTTCATCATCAATCAATGAGAAAGAACAAACCCTAGCCAAATTTGACCTTTAAATTACTTTTGATTCAACCGTAAAAATTCCAAAGTAATCCAATAACTGCGTTTGTCATCTCGAGAGCTTCGAACGGCACCTATTATTTGTGTAAACAGGATTGCATAATCAAGAGGTGAAGTCTAAGGTATGAATATTATTTGCCTTTGTTCTCTTCCATATGTATATGTGTGATAGAGGATCATATGTATTGGTTGTTATTGAAAAGTGATGGAAATAGGGTTATGGACTATTTTACATGGTTTAGTTGTATTGAATTGTGGAAGGTGGATATGGTAATTGAGTTATTGAATGTGGATATGGTGATATACTATTGAATTGATGATTATTTATGTCTATGTATCAATTTGGTTTAATGGATTGGTTGGAAGGATAAATGAATCCAAACTTGATATTGGAGGATGTTGTATGAATATGCATGGCATGTGAATGTAATTGGAGTATAAGAGGGTTAAAGTGACACCCTTTATGGTGTAATTAAGCTTACTACTTAACCACTAGTTTGGTGAATTCAAATAATTGAATTGTGACATTTGGTCGCTAATACTAGATTGCTATATATGTTCATTGTAGATAAGTAATCCAAAAAGACGAGAAGTCCATTTGGGACTAGTATTGAAGGTTGACAATCAGGTATGTAAAGCATACTCTATACCATATCTTTGGCATGAAAGTGAACAATTGTTCTATTAAGAAAGTTTCCAAAGTTATTCAGTAACATGTGATCCATAATGATTTTGTATGATGTCCTACGTTACCAATGAACTTGTTTCTACCCTACAAGATGTCAACACATTCCAATACTTACTTATTTTCCAAATCTTACATATTTATTGCACTAATGAATGTCAGAAGGTATCCGGTTACTCGAACAAGATCCATGTGCTATTAATGACTCCAAAACGTTTCATTGATATACCAATAAGTTCCTACTTCATTGTTATGGCATTGATGACTCCAAAACACTTTATTGATGTGCCAATGAGTTCTTACTTCATTGTTATTGCATTGATGGTCTATTTATATGTCTCTTATTGATGTATCATTGTTTCAAAGTATCAAAAATGTGGTGGCAACTGAAATAACAATCTCAAAGATTAATTGAACTAAGTGATGGAAGTTCTCTCTTATCGGGTGGTATCCCAGGGGCATAAGCCTATCATGGGTCGATCCCAATTTATGTGTTTATGGGTGGTATCCCAGGGACATAATCCTAGCATGGGTCAATCCCAGTTGATATGTACTAGAGGCAGCCTAATGGTCACAGTACAGTACAGTAATGATTACAAAGATGATAAGAACGGAGGTAAAGTGATTGAATAAATACAATGTATAGGTTGTCACAAATTCTAGTAAGTGTGATCCACTCCTATTATGATTTATTCACTTGTTTCTGGTTTCTATTGAGCTCCTATATCATATGTTATTATCTACAGCTTTACATACTCAGTACATATTTAGTACTGACGTCCCCCACGGGGGACCTACATTTCATGCTGCAGGCACAGGTACCTCAGCTCATACACCGCACAAGTAGGAGCCAGGATACCCAACTGCTTTTGGTGAGCTCCAGTTTGCTTTGGGTCTTTCCGTGTCATATCCAGTCACTTTTGGTATTGTATGGAAGTTAGTTATATGGCGGGGTATGTCCCGACCTTAGTTAAACTTTGTGTATTATCTAGAGGCTTTGTAGACCTAATGTATAGTCAAGGTGGTATTTTGTTAATAGACGTGATGGCTCCAATGGCCAAGTATTGTATATACATATATATGTGTGCTCGAGCTTATATAGGTGATTATTTCCTTTTATATGCGACATGATGTTGTCCGAATTTTGGGTTGTCATAGAGGTATGCATGGGAAGTATAAGGTTATGAGCTAGTTCTCCCGGGCCTCCTTGGTTACGGGTGCTAGTCCGCCCCAGTAGGATTTGAGGCGTGACGGAGAATCAGGTAGCAGATCATCTATCCAGACTCAAAGATGAACAAGCATCCAAGAATGAGATAGAGATTGATGATTCCTTCTCGGATGAGAAAATATTGGCTATAGTGCTTAGAAAAGTACCTTGGTATGTAGACTTCACGAACTATATGGTGAGTGAACTAATACCAGAGAATCTCTTCTTTCATCAAAGGAAAAAGTTTCTTTATGATGTGACACATTACTTCTGGGATGAGCCATATCTTTTTTGGCGATGTGCGGATGGTATTATTAGACGGTGTGTCCCAGAAGTAGATATGTTGAGTATACTAGAAGCAATTCATGCTTCCCCAGTTAGAGGTCACCATTCAAGTGATCGAACTACAAGGAAAGTGCTTCAGTATGGATACTATTGGCCTTCTTTGATCAAAGATCCTACGAGTTTGTGAAGAAGTGTGACCAACGTCAAAGTCAAGGGCCCATATCAAAGCACCATGAGATGCCAATGTCTAAAATTTTGGAGGTAGAATTATTTAATATATGGGGCATTGATTTGATGGGGCCTTTCATGAGCTCATTTGAGATGAAGTACATATTACTTGCCGTTGACTACATGCCAAAATAGTTTAAGGCAGTGGCTCTAGCAGATAATGAAGGGAAGAGAGTTGTTGCATTCTTGAGGAAAAACATCTTCTCTCGCTTCGGGGTACCACGTACCATCATCAGTGATGGAGGATCACACTTTTACAATAAGATGTTCAAAGCTGCCTTGGCAAAATATGGAGTTAAGCAGCATAAAGTGGCAACACCACACCACCCGCAAACCAGTGGGCAAGTTGAAATCTCTAATCTAGAAATCAAAGATATCCTTGCCAAGACTGTAAATGCTAGCAGGAAGGATTGGTCTAGGAAGATGGAAAATACCTTATGGGCATATCGAACGGCTTTCAAGACACCTATTGGCATGTCACCATACCAATTGGTTTATGGCAAGGTGTATCATTTGTCGATTGAGCTAGAGCATAAAGCATTGTGGGCACTGAATCAGCTTAATTTGAATTATAATAAGGCAGCGAATATGAGACTGGGGAAGCTGAATGAGATGGGTGAGTTCCGTCTTGGAGCTTATGATCGGGCTGATCTATACAATGAAAGAATGAAGAAGTACCACAACCGCAGGATTAAAAAGCGGGATTTCCAGAAAGGTGACTTGGTGCTTCTGTTCAACTCCAAACTCAAACTATTTAAAGGTAAGCTTAAATCCAAATGGTCTGGCCCATTTAAAGTGAGTCAAGTCTACTCATCTGGAGTAGTGGAACTTGAAAATGAAGACGGAAGTGTCTTCAAGGTAAATGGGAAGCGTATGAAACTGTATATCGGTCCAATGGACTCGATAAGGAGTATTGATACTATCCATCTCGATAAAGTCTGATTTATCAAGATAACTGAGTCGTGCCGCAACTATAAATAAGGCGTTGGTGGGAGGCAACCCACAGTGTGTTGTTGTAAATCATTAGTTAAATTATTTTGTTATTCTAGTGCATTTTTTATGTGTCTGTGTAGTGTGTTGTATTTAAAATAAAGAAAAAAGGAGTAATACAATTGGGAAAAGGGTTGAAAATCTAAGCTACTGGAATAAAAGTGACGGCCAAATTGGTGGACCACCAGTCACCTGACAGACCACCATTTCAACCGTCGCAAAGAAGCTGAAAAATTCATTCACTGGAGAAAGTTGGCGGCCAAAGTGGTGGAATGTCACTAAATTGATGGAACACCACAGTGACAATCAAAATTAAGCTGAGTTGCCCAGGTTCTATTAAGGAGCAACGGCCTAAATGGTGGTCCGTCATATTAACTCTCTTTCAGCTATTAATTTTTCTTTATCACCAAGCATTCTAGTTAAATCTCTTTTAGCTGTTGACTCCTAGCTCTGGCCCTGGCCTAGTAATAGGTAATGTGCACCTAAACTTAGGCAAAACACCTAAGTTAAGGGTGGCTATTGTACTACTGTTAATTGCCTAATGGAAAGTTGGTCTAGAATTTGAATTAAATCATTTGGCCCTGGTCTAGTTAAGATAATGTGCACCTTTACTTATGAAATCAGCCTAAGTTAAGGATGGTTGATGCCTGTGTGTATATATATAAAAAGGGGGGGTTATGTAATAAAGCATGAATGAATGAGAAAATGGTAAGTGAGTTAGCAAAGCAATGGCCTTGTTAAGAAGAATTTGAAGGCAAAGTGAATTAAAGCCTAGTTCTTAGTCACTTTTCCCAAAAATTCCTTCCTAACCTAACCTAATACTTCATTAATAGCCTAAAAAAGACCTTTTTGATCTTAGAACTCAGCTATAAGGAGGGCGTTAGATGATAAAGGAAAGCTTATAGGTGCATGTGCTATGTTGGTTACTTCTTTGATGAGTGAGAGGGTTTTGATTTGTATCCACAAAATATACAAAGTGGTGGATCTCTTTGTCTGTGACGGCAACCTAAGTCATACTTAATTTGGCTGATCTTTGTAGATTTTTGTATCCATGTTGTGTAGATGAATTGAATTTGAAACAATTCCAATTATAGACTCTGATATATTAAACCATATGATTTGGATGACAAGTGAATGGTTGTGTGAGAATTGGTTTAGTAGTAAATGCCCATCATTGTATTGTTCATATGTGCAATTTGGTGCTGAGTTACTTGAAGACAAGAAATTATCTTAAGTTGAGAGTGTTGATGTTCTGGCTTTTGACGAAATATTTTTCATTATTTTCTTGGTAAAATTGCATGTTTTCAAGCAACCAATGTTGCATTTAATGCTGGTTTTTAGTGTTTTAGGGTAAAGATCTAGCTGAAGGAAAAGACTTAGAAAATTAGAAGAAAAACACTTCTAACGGTAAAAATAGTGGACTGTCAGTCTTGTGATGGACCACCAACTCAACTGTTAGGTCCAAACAGAGTCCATGACTTAAGAAGACCCAGCGACGGCCCATGTAGTGGATCGTCAGTCTTACGACGGACCACCACTTTGGCTGTCAGCGCTAAACAGAACCAAACATCCTGAGATGCTCAAGCCAACATGGTGGACCATTGGTTTTGCAATGAACCACCACTTTAACCGTCAGGACTATCCAAAACTTAACTCTCAAGGATCATTAGCGACGGTCAAAATGGTGGACTGTCAGTCTTGCGACGAACTACCACTTTGGCCGTCAGTCTTATACAAAATATGAATCTTTAGGATTAGCAGTAATGGACTAAATGGAGGACCGTCAGACTTGCGACGGACCACCACTTTGGCTGTCACTTTGGACTCGGGTTTTATAATTTTGAATTTTAAATCTTTTTTGACAGGGAATATATAAATACCCAGTTTTAGGTTTTATGAGAGGTCTCTTATCTATTATTAGGGTTTTCCATACTGACACTACATTGTTACATAGTTTTTCTCTAAGATTCATTGGAGATTTATGGATTTAGATTCCTTTATCATATTTTCTCTTGAAGATTGAAGAATAACAATTGTGACTTTTGTAAGTAAACTTTGAATTAATTTGTGAATAACACAATGGTTTCTTCTATTTCTTGGGCGGAAATGTGTGGCTAAGCTCCCATAACTAGGGTTATGGGAGCTTTAATGTGAAAAGCTAATTTTGGGTTGTGAATCTAGTAGATTCCCATAAGTAATTGATATTGGATAAACTCTTCTTCACTTTAATGACTTTTCTTGGTTGCAAACTTGAAAAGTGGGTCCAACAACAACACTTGTTTAAATAGAAAAGTAATTGTTGGGAAAAAAATGGGTTTACATTAATCTAAAGACTTTAACCTTTGGATAGAGGGTAGTTGTCTTAACCGGATCAACCCACGTGAGATTATAGTTGAATTAATACTATGTTATTTAAGTTTGAAAGAATTAAGGGATAAGTTAATTAGTTAGGTTGAGAAACTAATGGGTAAACCATAGAATTCAATTACTCTTGCAATAAGAATTGTTCATTGCTGCTTAAGCATCTTGGTAACCATAACTCTAGTTTGACTTCTTTTATTGAACTACTATTAGTAATATAACCTACTGTTGGATTACTTTATGTTACAAACATTTGAATATAATTGATAAATCGCAATTCCTCTCTATTCTAGAACCCTTGATCAATAGTCTAATAATAACCATAATACTTAATGAGCGCAGTATTCCCTATGGGATTCAACATCCAACCCAGTTGGGTTCTATATTTGATAGCGACTGCTTATACGTTCTAACGAGAGTTGTAATTTGGGCATATCAAATACATTCATATTTCATCCCATAATTAAACCAAGTAAGGATATTAGGCATATTCCTATCCTAAATGCTAATTATAACTTCATTTAGTTAGAAGATTACAATCCTATTCTATCTATCCTGCGTTTTATCCTCTTGTTCCTCCTTTCGGGTTCACAAGATAATTATCTATGTATTATAAGGGTCATGAATCCTTAAAATAGTGATAATAAGTATAAATAAACAACCAATAATTATAAACAACCATAACCAAATCAATTCCAAATAATAGCACTCATGTTTTGGCCTTAACCCCAGAAAAGGGTGTTTAGCCGCACATGGACGTAACTGTAATCACAATGCTTGAATACATGTTAAAATACCTAAAAAAAAATAATGGATTAAAAACCCTAATTTAAGTGTCCTCTATCCTCCCTTCAAGTCCCAAGGTCGTCTAAGGTGTGAAACATAACAACTAAGTGTCCTATTTATCTAGGACCAAAGTTATTGTTTGTGACTTAGGGTTGTGCCACGCCCTTATCATGGTGAATAGGGTCTTTAGAATTCCATAATAATGTTTAGATACTGTAATTTATCATTTATTATGCCCCCAAGTCCATTTCACAGCCCTAATGTGGTGCCTATGGTTCGTGGCACACCAATGACTCCAAAACGTCCATTTTTGGTCAAGTCTTGTCCCGTGTGTTTGTCCATCCTTTCCAAGACTTGTGGTGATGTTTATACTTGATTTACAGATTTTTTATCATCCTTATATAATCATTATCAACTCACCATGAATCATATAGCATAAAACAGGACGAATTAGAGCTCAACACAACATACAATACAAGACGATGAACTAGTAACCTAAGCTAAGAGAACTAGTTTTGTCCTTTTGATTTTTAACTTGGTGTTTTGTATCTTGGATTGTTTCAACTGAACATTAAAAACTATAAAAATGTTATTACACACATAATTACACAATCATACCTTTAGTAACCCATTACACACACTAGAATCCATCGAGATCAATTAGAACAACACATAGCTCAAGCTAGTAACACTAGTTTTCTCGTCTAAACTCTAAGTGGAAAAATTGATTCCAAACTTGTTTTAAAAACGCCTTAGACATTATAATCAAGTATTTTAAAAATTATATTCTCTATTATAAAATTATTTACGCATTAATCACAACAAAAGTCCACTACACTAAGCAAAATAAGCCCGGATAACAAGACTGAGCTGCAAAAATCCACCTCAAATAACATATGATAGAAATGCCACTAAATATCAGAAGATCTATAAGTTTTTGAAGGGTTTGTATGTTATTATTAAGCTAGCTACATCTTATATGGTAGTGTTTAGAGCATCATTTTAGAGTATAGTGGATCATGCTAAGATGACTAAAGGTATTATTCAAGCATCTCAAGTAGTCACCAAAAGCGTATGCCATATGGGTGAGTTTAAGGTCACACTTATCGAGGTATAGATTATAGAGGTTTGTGTGGTTTTCATGATTTTCCTATGAAGGAAGCCTTGCAGAGTTCAAGTAGTGGGTCTTCTGGTTCAACAGTTTTGGGGGGTTGCTCTGGTTTAGTCATACCTCCTCCTACTAAGTTAGGCCATAAAGGTTTCTACATGTGTGATAAGATGGTCCACTTGGATAAGGACTGTCCTTGTCATGTGTTCAGAGTTACTCATATTTTAATAATGAAATGTAGGGGTTCTACCAGAAGTACATAAATAAAAGATAGTGGAGCCTGTGATGGTAGTCGCGAGGCTGTTCAGCTAGTTGAAGGTCATAGATAGTACTATGATATACCCTTCATACTAGAGGCAGAGGGCTCAGATGCTATCATCACAGGTATCATCCTTATTTGTTTCATACCTGCGTCTATATTATTTGATATAGGATTTACTTTATCCTATGTGTCCGCATACTTTTCTTTGGATTTTGATTTAGTTTATGAGCCTCTTAGTGTGTTTATTCATGTTTCTACCCTCATAGGAGACTATTTAATAGTGGATCAAGTGTACCAATCTTGTGTTGTGATTTTTGCTAGGCATGAGACCTGGATAGATCTAATTAAATTAGATATGGTAGATTTCGATGTCATCTTAGGTATGGTAGGTATGGACTAGTTGGCTCCTTACCATGATGCCTTATTTTGTTATGTTAAGACCGTGACTTTAGCTTCACTGAGTATACCAAGATAGCATGGAAGGGTCTGGTTCATTTAGGTCCCAAAAGAGCTATATCATATATTCAGGCTCTTGCTTGGTTGAAAGGGGATCTTTATCTTATTTGGCTCATATTTGTGATACAAGTGTTGCTTTACCTCCTTCTTTAGATTTTGTTTGTGTGGTTCACGAGTTTGTGGATGCCTTTACTATGGATTTGCCTTGTATATGATGTGCCAACTTTGTGTTAGCATATTTAAGGTTTTTAACTCGAAATAATTGTAAGTTCTTAAGTAACTATTATTGCTTTTGATTATATTTCATGTGATTTTTTAGGAAAGTTAAGATGCATGAAAATCTTTGATAACTATGTCAAGATGGATGATTTTTGGTAAAGTAGATAAAGAATTAAGTTTTTGAAGATTTAAGTTGACGACTTGTCTGATAAGTCGTCAACCATCTGATAAGTTATCAAGGGAAGCCATTAGCTAAGAAAGAATGTAAAGGTTGAAGAAATAAAGTTGATGACTTATCTGATAATTCGTCAACCTGTTGATGGGTCATCGGAAGAGGTCACTTGTATGCAGCAAACAAAGATTTGGAAGAATGGTTGATGACTTGGTCAGATAAGTCGTAAACCATCTGATAAGCCATTGAATAGGTCATCAGCTATGATACGAATAATCTAGAATTTGAATTTCAAAACCTGAAGATTAGGAGTATAAATAGAAAAATCTTAGGTTTTCATGGGCATCTTGAACTTAGTGGCAAGAACAATTTTTATATTTTGGTTTTAAAAGTTGTTTTTTGAATTATTATTGTGGTTTATTAGGATTCTTGTGCAATTTGAAGGAATAACAACCTTTAGTTTCCATCTTTTGTAGGTTAACCTCTTTTGAATCATGGATCTAATGAATGTTATTTCTTTTTATCTCAAGAGGCAGACATAAATGACCAAATTCTTGGTCAAGAAAACATTTAAAAAGGCTTTGTCCAAGCCTCAAGAAGAGCAATTGCACACACGTGCTAGGCAGTGATCATGGCTCACACATTCACACCTCACCCACTGTAATTGCAGTATCTCTCCCTCTTTCAGTCTATAACTAAAACTTGGAATTTTGATTCTAATTTTTGGCCAATGCTTTGGGATGCATCCAGAATCCAATATAAGTAAATAAAATATGTAACCATATAGATTTTGATGCTTTGGATGCATTGGAAAAGTAGTATTCTGTATCCTATATTGTTTTACTAATGTTTTCATTCAGTGGCTAATTGGTACCATCGAAGACTTCAAAAGGGGAAATGGTTCTAAAAACCAAACTGGATGCCAGGTAATCAAACTATCAGTTTTAGCAAGTCATAAATAACTTGGGCATCTATGGAGAAGCTCTATCGGTGGAAATAAGTGGGAATACGAGAAATGACCTAAAGGGTCATTACAATATCCACTACTAAGGAACTTTTATCTCCAAAAATTAAAGATGAAGAAAAATAGCTGAAGTCTCAAACAAATTAGGATATTGGGCGTACAGCTCAATCTCGATGTCCTAAGTAGACTCCACTACTAGCTGTGCCCCCACTGAACATTTACTATAGGAATCTCTCTAGTACGTAGCCGCCTCACATCACTAGCTAAAAAGAAAAATGGTGTAATGACCCTTCAAGTCATTTTCTATATTTATGATTATATTCACCATTTAAACTTATCCAAAGCTTACTTAATTCATTTATGACTTTCTGGCACCGATGGTTTGGTTCTGGATAGTTCATTTGATTTGTAGAGCCAATTCCCTATTTAGAAGTCTTCGCTGGTTCCAAATGGTCACTAGCAAAAACTTCAGCAAAACAATCTCAAATAAAAATTTTGACTATGCCAACAGATCCAGAATATTATTTTAGTCTAGGCAAACCTTTGGTTAGGGTCCCAATGAACCCGAGCTCATTTTGACCTATTGGTCAAAAAGTTGAAAATTGGAAAGAATGGGTGTGGGACACATATTTGTTTGAAACGATCTTGGATTGAAAATCTAGAATGTCAATTTTAGTCTAGGGAGACCCTTGGTTCAGGCTCCAAGGCTCCCAAACTTATCTTGGGCTACTGAGTAGAATTTATGAAAAATGATGAAAGTTTAGGTGTGGGCACCTCTTTTTGCCTAAATGATCTCCAATGAAAGTTTTTATAATTCCGATGGATTTGAAATGTTGTTTACACTCAAAATTCACTATTAGATCATTTTATTTGTATTTCAAATAAGTTCTGAGGGTCAAGAACTCAAAAATAAGTTTGTTGTCATCTGGTGCAACCGTAACCACGACCAAGAGAGTGCGATTATGGGAGATCGATCGCTGCCTATGTGCCCATGATAGCAGCACCTGAGAACTGGTAGGGGCTATATAAAGTCCCCAAGATATGTTTGGGGTATTTCCCCTTTACTATTTAGACCTAGGAACCCCAAAATGAGTGTAATAACTCAAAATTGGTCATGGGGTCTGACTTCGAAGCTTAACTATCATCTTGTATTGCAATTATCTTCAAAATTAAAGTAAGAATTCCTTGAATTCATGCTTTAATTTCATAGTTTGGACCCAAAACCCCAATTTAGCTTAGGGCTTGATTTTTAGCCCAATGTATGCTTAATTTTTATCCATTTCTTGAGGGTTATGATTCTTTGTTTATATGTGAACATTGGGTTGGCCACATAAACTCACTTTCCTATGTGTGGGACCCACTTAGGGTTTTGGTGTCATTTTTGGACCCGAAGCATAATAGTGCAATATGGGTATCGTTAGACTCGTATTGATGAGTAGATTATGTTTTTCTTAGTGTAATGGCATTTTGAGGATTGTAAAGTGAAGATGAGCATGTGGTGCATGAAGTGAGGTTTTATGGTTTGGCCTTAAGGTAGGCTTCTGTCTACTCTTCTTCATGGATGATGAATGGTATATATTGCGTGTGAATGTGAATGTTAAGATTGATATTGGATAGAATTACTTAGTATTGAATATACATATAAATTTGAGGATTAGATAGGGATTTTGACCCGTAGGTTGAATTACCTAATACCCTTGTAGAATCCTATTGCCTTCTACCTAGTTTGGGTAAATTTGTAGCATGGATACAATATAATGCTATGCTTGGAATATGGTTTTAGAATTTGAAGAATGATTTGTATATTTAGCCTTATTGGGTTAGTGTAATACTTTTGGAACCATAAGTTTGGTAGATTTGACTTGAGTACCCTTGTTTCTAGTTGAAGTTACTATCTTAGGATTGAATATGGCTTGCTTGACATCTATAAGATTAACTAGATACCTTATCCTAGTTTGGGGCATAGTACACTTAATTATGGAAATTATGGATTAGAAGAGGGATTATTCGACCCACCTAGGCCTAAGCTTATGTTAATTCTTGTGGACTTAGTTGTGGATGTTAGACATAAATGAGGCTAGTAAACCTTAGAATAAGGTTACTTCATAACTTGTTAGCTTGTATTGATGTTTTTGGATTATGGCTTTTGAGTTATGGTTATGATACTACTTGTGGGGGTGATATTGGGCATTTAGAGATGATATTCCTCCTTGATACGTTATGTGGCCTATTGAGATGTTATTTTCTCTTAGACTTGATGATTGACCTATAGATACATTTATCCTTTTGTATATGTAAATTAGCCTAGAGAAGGGATATGGAAAGCAGGGGAGTAGAACTTCTCTCAGTTACTATGATCGCGGTCCCCATGTGCGATCACAGCCGCCCGCGTGTTCGTTATTATGGTCACTTGACCGTGGTCGCGATGACTTCAGCCACTTAATCCCTTGTTGTCTTGATGTATGGCCTATTAACATATGATATCCTATAGACAACTATATGTCTATCTATATTATGCCTCCTAGATGTGAGATACCTCTTATGTGAGAGATGATAACATATTTATTAATATTATGCCTCTTATATGTGATATGCCTCCTATATTTGAGATTATTAGAGGTATACTATGGCTTATACATATGATTATTGATATGATTTCCAAAAATTTATATGGGCCTAAGGTTATGATTATGATGTTGTGATTATTTCAAATAAATTAATAGGCCAAGTGTCATGTTATGATATTGATTAAATATCCAAGAAGTGCTTATCATTATGAATGAGGTGATTATGATTTATGAACATGTATATGTTTGTATACACATCTCTCTGGTATGGGATGGAGAAAGATGAGGTATGATGCTTATTATTCCACTGATTGAATACTGGTGATGGCATGCCTAGGTTTGGTACGTTCATGATTATTTACCATTATAAATAATGTGATTATAGCTGAAATGTGATATTATGGTTGTTCTTCTTGTAGGCAATTAAGCTATTTGGTAACTAGTTGTCTATTAGGTGACTATAGCACTTGATGGCTAGGAAGCTAATGTATTAGTTAATGAATCTTGCTTAATTTGGTACATGGTAGATAACGATGGTTAGTTAATGAATGGTGTCAGTTAATAAAATATGGTTAGGAGATAAGTAGTAATTTCTTGTCTAGTAATGATTAACGGATATAGGATGATTGGTTGATAATAATGAATTGAGGATAATGACGGTTTTGGTCTAATCAAGAACCTTGACTGGATGTTAGATGTTGACTAGTAAGTAAATAGTGGTTAGTTGTTGTCCTGTGGATAAGGATTATGTTAAGAAAGGTTTAGGCTAATAATTAGAGGTTATGTGATGACTAGCGAACTAGTGATTTTATAATAATAAGTGTTGGCTAACTGATAACGAGCAGTTGGGAAGTATTGATGAGATAGATATTCTATGGTAATATGTCTATGATTATGAGTATTTTAGTGTATCTTATTCGGTAATGACAATTGTGATTCTATTGATACCCAGCAAGGCTGAAGGATACTATTGTAATTATATTAATACTCGACAAGGTTGGAGGATACTATTGTGATGATATTGATACCCGATTCGAGTCTAGAGGACACTATTGAGATAATATTGATACCCGGCAAGGCCAAAGGATATTATGATAATATTGATACTGTGTTTGAGTCCGCAGGATACTATTAAGATGATATTGATACCTGAAAAGTCTGAGGAATATTATGATGATATTGATACCTAATTTGAGTACGGAGGATACTATTGATATGATATTGTTACTCAGAAAATCCGAAGGTATTGTGATGGTATTGATACCCGGTTCAATTTTGAAGGATACTATTGAGTTGATATTAACACCCGGCAAGGTCGGAGGTTGATTACGATGATGATAGTCCTAATAAGGACAGTTATGATGAGATATGATATTGATTATATACTTTGCATTCATTCCAACATGCATATTTCCTATCACCAATATGCACCTATGTCTATCAGCTGGTATGGGATAGTTGCATAGATATGGGTGAATAATATGGCTTGTGTTGTTGTATGTTGATTGATCCTTCCAAGTCTGGGGCGGTTAGGGTACGCATAGGCTCGGCTAGGTATTTGGTTATCCATAGTAGCCGGTTATTCACGCTGTTATTGATATTGTTATCATCATTGTTATGATCATTATTATGGCTAGCTTATCACATATTGGTCATTGATTTGGTATCACGATTTGAGGTACGCCTTCAGCGTCTCCTATCTTATGATTGAATTATTATGCATGATTATTTCATGTCTAGCCATGTGGATTAGAAACCCTGAGTATGATAGTATTTCAATACCGATAAGTGTTATAATGAGGTCTTAAATGAGAATATGATAATATAGGTTACGCTTGAGATGACCTCATATTTATATGTATATATATCTATATGGTACTACCGTATATCCCTTCCTTCATTGTTCATTTTATATAGTCTTTACCTCGCCTTGTATATCACTATATATCTTTCTTTCGCTCTTTATTCGTATATGGACATGGGATATATGGTATAGCATTGGCATATATTGAATGTAGATGGAATAAGATAGTTCACCCTGATACTTCCTTAGTCTTATTATGTTAGACACTTGGATATAAATATGATAGTATTCCCTTATTATTCTCATTGACTTATTATATGATTTATGGACTCTTGGGTGTAGTTTCCATTCTGTTTATATGTTGCGTATATCTGCTTTATCTTTGGAGCTCAGTTGGTAGTTGTCTATTGAGTACCATTTATCTGGTACTCATACTACATTTTTGCAACCTCCAGATCATAGTACAAGTTATCTCCGTTGATGTGTGCATAGTGCGGAGCAGCCCTGGTTCAGAGACTTAGAGTGAGCTCCCGACGTTCAGAGTATTACTTATCTCTCTCTTATGTATTAGACTAAGTCTCTAAGTTGAATTTGGAGATAAGTTGTATCATTGTATAATTCTTGATACATCACTTTTGTACTTTTATGATATTAGAAGCTTTTGTACTGATACCATCGGGTTTTGGGATTCTTCTTTTTTTTCTTATTTCCTATATTCCGAATTTTTTTTGTTATATATTGAGTAGTCCATTACTATCCATTCTGGAATATGGGTTGGCTTGCCTACTTGTGGGTTATGGTAGGTTCTATCATGACCTAAGGAAATCGGGTCATGACAAACGGGCTTCTCCACAAAGGTCAATTGCTCGTCTAACAGCATTGAATCCCATCTAAGCACATGAGAAGGATCTAGAATGTACTTTTGTAGAATAGAGATATGGAAAACTGGATGAACAACTGCAAAATCTGGAGGTAAAGCTAACTCAGAGACCACCTCCCAAACTACACGGAGAATCTTAATAGGACCACTATAGCGAGGTCTGAGCTTACCCTTCCTTCCAAATCTCACCATACCTCTCGTAGGTGAAATACAAAGGAACACATGATCACCAACTCTGAATCTCAAGGCACGGAGCCTACGGTCGAAATAGGCCTTCTGCCTACTCTGGGCTACTCTTAGACTTTCCTGAATCATCCTGAATCTATCCAATAAGTCCTGAAGCAAATCTGTACCATGAGATCTCACCTTGGAAGTCTCAAACCACCCTATCGAAGAACGACAACTCCTACCATACAAAGCCTCATAAGGTGTCATCTCAATGCTCGAATGATAACTATTTTAGGCAAACTCTGTCAATGCTAAGTGTTGATCCCACTATCCTCCAAAATCCATAACACAGGCTCAGAACATATCCTCAAGTACCTAAATAGTTTTCTCAAACTGGCCATCTATCTGCAGATGAAAGGTTATACTCAAATCCACTTGTGTACCCAACTCCTCCTAAAATGCTCTCCAAAATCTCGAAGTAAATACAGAACCACGGTTCGATATGATAGAAACAGGCACTCCATGCAAATGAACTATCTATCGAACATAAATTTGGGCAAATCTCTCAGCGTTGAAGGTCATCTGAATAGGAATAAAATGCGTCAACTTGGTCAAACAATACACAATAACCCAAATATCATCATGACCATGGAAAGTATGCGGTAAACCACAAATAAATTCCATGGTAATCCTTTCCCATTTGCACTTGGGAATGGGTAACCTCTGAGTCAAGCCACCTGGACAATGATGCTTGTCCTTAACCTACTAACAACATAGGTAACGAGCTAAAAAGTATGCCATACCTCTCTTCATCCTGTCCTAGCCACACCTCTCTTCATCCTGTCCTACTAATAAAGCTGCCTCAAATCTCTATACATCTTAGCAGTACCAAGATGAATAGAATATCTAGAGTTATGAGCCTCATGAAGAATCAAATGAATCAAGTCGTCAAGCCAGGGAACACAAATACGACCTTGAAACCTCAAAATACCCTCAGAGTCAACAGTGTTCCTTCCAGACTCACCACTCACCACCTGATCATGGAGAAAACACAACTTACTATCCTTATACTGATGATCACGAACCTGCTCAAATAGGGAGGACCTCTTCTCCATACCAAGCCAAGATCCTCGTAGAATCTGAAACATCAAGGTGAACCATTAAATTGGCTATGGAATGAATATCTCATTCCAAGGGCCTCTAAGAAACTGATATACAAGCCAAGATACCCATACACACTGTCTTTTGACTCAAGGCCTCAGCTACCACATTCGCCTTACCCGGATGATACAAGATGGAAATATCATAGTCCTTCAACAACTCCATCCATCTGCACTGGCGAGCATTAATCTCTCACTCGATGAAAATATCACAATGCATACCATACAAATAATGCCTCCAAATCTTGAGCATGAAAACTACTGCCACCAACTCCAAATCATGAGTAGGGCAGTTGCGTTCATGCACCATACGTTGTCTAGAAGCATAAGCAATAATGTGACCCTGCTACATCAACACACAACCAAGACCAACACCAGAATCATCACAAAACATGGTGAATCCCTCACCCTCAACTAGAAGAGCTAACACTGGAGAAGAAGTAAGACAATTCTTGAACTTTCAAAAGCATAACTCACACTCCTCAGACCATTGGAAAGGAACTTCCTTCTGAGAAAATCTAGTCATAGGGGCTGAAATAGTAGCAAAGCTCTTAATAAAATGCTTATAATAACTAGCCAAACCAATAAAACTTCGAAACTCAGTTGGAGACATAAGTCTAGCCCAATCATGAATCACCAAGATATTAGCTGAGTCTACCATAATACGCTCCTTGGACACCACATGTCCAAGAAATGACACTGACTCAAGCCAATTCGCACTTAGAGAAATTTGCAAAAAGCACATGCTCTCACAAAGTCTAAAGTACTATTCTCAAGTGTTCCGCATGCTCCTCACTGCCCCTCGAGTACACCAAAATGTCATCAATAAACACAGTAAGAAAAGAGTCTCAATTGGGTCTAAACACATGGTTCATCAAGTCCATAAATATGAATGGGGCATTAGTTAGCCCAAAAGACATTACCAAGAACCCGAATGATCATAATGAGTCACGAAGGCTGTCTTTGGGATATCCTCAGCCCAAATGCTCAACTGATGATAACCTAACCTCAAATCTATCTTGGAAAACATGGTTGTGCCCCAAAGTTTGTCGAACAAATCATTAATTCAAGGCATATGATAATGGTTCTTCACCATCACCTTGTTAAGCTACCTATAATTAATACACATATGCATCACCATCTTTCTTCTTTACAAACAAAATAAGAGCTCCCCACGGGGACAAACTTGGTCTAATAAAACCCTTACCAAAGAGATCCTGGAGCTGAGAATTTAGATCCTTAAGTTCAGTAGGATCCATATAGTAAGGTGATATCAAAACAGGTCAGATGTCGTGATCAAGGTCAATAGCAAACTCAATCTCATGGTCAAGGGGAACACCAGGCAGGTTGATAGGAAATACATCAGTAAACTCATAAACAACAGGGAAAGATTTAAGTAATGTACTCTTTACTCAAGTATCACACATATAAGAAAGATAAGACTCATAACCCTTTGATATAAGCCTTCTAGCACAAAAATAAAAAATAATCTCCATCGACTCGTGGCTAACCGCTCTCTGCCACACGACTGGGGGTATGTCGGGAATGGCTAAGTTAATGGTCTTGGTAAAATAATCCATGACCGCGTAATAGTGGAGTCCATACCTAGAATCACATCGAAATACAACATATCCAAAACAAGAAGATCATCATAAGTATCAACATCACTAACTGTCACAACACATGATTAGAATACTCAATCCACTACTAAAGAATCACCCATGGGAGTAGATATGTGCAATAGTATAGATAATAAATCACTAATCAAGTCCAACCATGGTGCATAATAAGAAGATATATAGGAATAAGTGGATTCGGCATCAAATAAAGTAAGAGCTGACTTGCGGCACACCAAAATCATACTTGTCACAACAGCATTCAAAGTCTCAGCCTCAGGTCTAGTAGGTACTACATACAATTGACCACGCTCACCACCTGGATAGGCACCTGACTGACCTTCTGTCCTTTCTTTCTAAGTGCCACCTCGAGCACCCTAATGACCACTCCTATAACCTCAAAAACCACCTCTACCTAAAGAACAAACTTCTCTAATAGAAGTAGCACCCTAGGATAAAATAACTATCACCCCATGACTAGGGCAATCTCTAGAGAAATGAATGGGATATCCACAAGTAAAACAAGAATTACAAGCAGAACCAAAACTTAAAAATACAGCCAAACTATAGAAACCACCACGTCTAGATGGACTACAAATGAACCTCTCAAAGACTGATCACTTCCCTTACCAGGGAGACTACTAGTACCAAACTGACCTCTATCAGTGGTCTAAAAAGCTGCCTAAACTAGTTGACTAGTCTAACTCTAAGGTAGAAAGATGTACGTAGAGGATACCTGACATAAGGAGTACCACCTCTAAATCGGGAACTACTATGGCTCCCACCAAATCTGCCCTGATACTTAGACCTTTTATCATGAACCTCATAATGTATGTCCTCCATTACTCTAAAATAATCAAAAACCTGAGCAAAAGTCCTACCTATTGTAACTAAACTCTAAGTATCCATCAGGATAGAAAGTCTCAATCCTCTCACAAAGCATCAAACTCTCTTATACTTAGTATCCAAGATAAAAGTTGTATGTCTGTCCAAATCATAGAAATGGGCCTCATACTCAGTAACTGTCAAAGAACCCTACTTCAATCTAGTGAACTGATCTCTCAAATGATCCCTAAGGTTGTGCGACATATACTTCTCTAAGAACATCTCAGAGAACTGAGTCCACATCTCAGAGAACTGAGTCCATGAAAGGGGAGAAGACCTAACTGGCCTAGAACTCATAAAACCTCTCCACTAGTGTCGAGCTAACAAGTCCAACTAAAATATGGTGTAATCCACACCATGGGTCTCAATAAGGCCTAATACAAAAATCTTATCCTCAGAAATAGTCAGAAACTCAAATGCATCATCTCCAGGAGCACTAGAAAACCTAGGTGGAGAAAACCTCAAGAACCTACCCAGCATCTTCTTCTCTTTAGCAGACATAGCAGGTTGGGTCATAACTAGTTGGGCGACCATCGACTTAACAACTACTGGAATAGGAGGAACCTCAATACCTAAACCTGCAGCTGTAGGCTGCACTCCTGCCATAATAGTCTACAAACTATCAATAATACCAACCAGCTAAACTAGAGCATCTCTAAGCAAAGAAGAGAGAATAAAAGCTAGTAGATTCGGGACTGGTCCTCGGCCTGCTGCTGGCTGTGGTGGAGGAACCTCTGGCTCGGGTGTAGGAATAGGGTTTTCAGGAGGCTCATCTTGATCTGTAACTGGGGACATATCATGAGGCTGGGTCTTAGGACCCTCATCACGCATACCTAAAGCACAAGTCCTGAGAATTTGTAAAAGAGTAAAGTCAAGAAAAACTCCTACAAAACAACTCAGATTCTTAGCACAATATGGGTGAAAGAAGTGAAGGACTCCTAAGATAGTCCCATAGCCTCCCAAAGATAGGAAATAGACATTAATATTCTGATCCATAAGACTCTATTAGACACTTGTTCTTGTACCAATAATACCAGTAAACCTACAATCTAATACTAATTTATCACGGCTTGATTTATGAGTTGTGATGGCACTTAGTAAGACCCACCAGTAGGCAAGCTAACACTATAACCCGAAGCTAAAGTGAAGGGTTACTTTGGTAGAAACTCCCAACAAGGGCCGCTATACATGAACAGAATCATAGCAACAACATTCTATAATAGACAATTAACTTAGAATACCAATTCCCATGACCTGATATTATCACTACAAGAGCAACTAGAAACATTCTTCTCAAATAAGACTATTTAAATAGTCTTAAATAGTATTATACATTTATCTCAAATACAAAAGACTAGGAATGGCAATGGGGTGGTGCGGTGTGGGTGTGGCATAGGTTTAAGTGTGTGCGGGTTGGTGTGGGTTATGATAAATGCGGTTGCAGTGCGGGTCAAACTTAAAAAAAAATTATAGTGCGGCATAGGGCAGATTGAGTTGGGTTAGGGTATTAAAAATTAAAAATTAGGACAGTAAATCTGACATTTTCCTCTTAAGTCTCATCTCTAAAATTAGTATTTAGGGCACAATCAATTTCATAAAGACTCCAAGGCCTCATTTCTCACTCTCACTTTTTATAATTTCAAAGATGGAAGTCGATACAACAGTGATGTCTTCTCTTTTTCTCTATTCAATTTTTTGTGATATTTTCTTCTTGTTTTCATGATAAAATGGGTTACTATTCAATAAGGTTTGTACTTTATATTTAACTATTGAATTAAGAAAACCCATTTGCTTCATATCAAACTACTTTGGAGGCTTTGATATGTGCTCGCACTTGGTTATAGAATGAAATAAATGGTAAGTGATTCTATTAATAACTTCTTATATTTGTAAATAATATTTTTCATTTTTTATGCAATTTATTTTTAGGTTCAACTTCAACGGTCGATCAAGTCTCATGTCCAACATTACTTGATGAAGAGGAAGAGCCAGATTCCAGTGGACTTACTAGGCTGAAAGGGTTGTAGCCCTTACCTATTAGCCAGGTTCTAGTGAACTTATGGTAAGTTACTTACCATCAGAGGTTGATGAATGATGATGAATAAGTTAACTAAAACTTTGATATTCAATCTGTCTACTTCAGTCTTCAAGCATATTAGGTCCCTGACTGTACAATGAGTCAGGTCTCCTTTCATTATTTTGTATAACTCATTGGGATGTTGTGGGTAGTATTATAGATACATTTATATGATTATTATTGTAAGTGTGGAATTCTGGTTCTATGTTATTATGTATGTTTCTACATAGGGAAATATGTACCCTTAAATTGCTTCAGAGAAAGAATCGGGGGAATAGCACAAAATCAAGAGCCATAAACATAAGGATAAGTTGGTGACTGCTTCTTGTTCAACACCTACATCTTTATTTTATTCCGGAATGATATTTCTCAAGCTAATCCATTTACTGCCGATAAACCTCGAAGTTGGTTTTCCTTCTTCTTCACTTGATTACTCCATATTATGCCTTGGAAGAAATATTGTTCTCTGCTTATATAGTTGTTATCATTAATACTAACTTATAGTTTTATGTAGGTATATTTAGTGATTTAAAGTTTATTGAATCGGTTGAATAAAATAGGTTACTAGTTTGGCTTTTCTTCTGTGTCATATGAGCGTTCGTCTTTCTGATGTTAATTCTTATAGTGAGTCTTCATTAAAAATGTGATAGGTCGATGCTCACTATTGTTAGTTAATGCAGCATCAGCGGACAGTGATGCTTTTTTGGAGCTGTTGATTATTATTTTGTAGCAGTCGAGTAGAGTTTGGGGTCTAAAATAAGGCCAAAGAGAGAGTTCTTGCCAAGAAAGTCGCCCAGAGATTGAACTAAGAGCTTGTTGTGATCTATAAGCATCGATTGGATTAGATTTGCTCTGTCAATTTTTGTTTTAGGTTTAGAAGCTTGACTGTGTTAAAGATATTATTAGTCCAATTATAAGTACTTTTATATTTGTCTTTTGTGGGTTATTGCTATGTGGAAGAAGCTTAAATAAGGCAAGTATGTTTTTGATGGCATTGAATTGCTAAGTTATTCAAGTAACCACACTTTTTCTTCTTAGAAACATAGAAACATCTTTTGTGTGGGATGAAAGTTGAAGCACAATATAAGATTGTATAATTTCTTATATCATGTGTAGGCAAAGGTGTTGATGAGAACATGCTAGTAGTTGTGTTACTATCCATGTTTGGCATTGCATACTACTTTATTGATGTGTCTTGTAAAAAAGTATTGTAATGGTTGGCTGGTTCCATTACTGGAATTTGATTATAGTTGTTTATCATATTAGGCATTGGTTTTAGGCTAGTATTCGGAAACAACTTTGATGATTTTTTATTATACAATTTATCTAAATCGGAAGAATAGAAGTTGTTAACATTGTCAGAGGTAGTAGGCATAGGTTGTGATACTTGTGATTGTGGGGTTGCTTCAAATAATACCATATCCAAACCATTAGCTGCACCATTTATTGATACTTGTTATAGCTCTTTCCTTTCTGAAAAGGCACTGAAAGATGGTAATGGCAATGTGGAGGTATTGAAGTTGTTAACATCATTAGAAGCCGCACTAGCCATGGGTTGTACTAATTTTGCTGGTGGGGTTGCTTCTCTATCATAATATTTAGCTCTCAGAAGATATAGTGCTGGTGTAACTAATTTCCATATTGCCACAAAAAGATAATAATGAAAGAAATTAATAGCAAGCTAGTAATGAAAACAAACATGAAAAACAAACACAATTTGGTATGCATTTCAGTTTCATAATTGACATTTTTTCACTACCCAACACAATACTAAATCTTGAATAACTGAACAAACGCAATAAGTCAGCCAATTCCCACCGTCATAATTTTAAAAAAAAATGTGGCGTGGGTGCATGTGGGTATATGTGCAGTACATGTTTATACAGGTTTAAAACACATGCAGTGCGGTTATTAAATTCATGGGTTATGAAAATACCCGCACCGCACTGCCCCAATGCTATTCCTACAAAAGACAGAATAAAGATAGAAGGGAAAAGGGTGACTCAAACTCCAAGAGTACACCTTGTGTCCAAAAGATCTATGCAGTACGATATAAACTTAGCAGCGGCAATAAGTACTCGAGTTTGAACCTAAAAAGTATAAAAGTATAGTATAAGTACCAAAATACAGGTACTCAGTAGGCATCATCAGATGACTGAGTTGAATAATGATATAAAGATGATATAAAGTAAGACAATAACAAAGAGTCAAGGTACCGAAGCAAACCTAAATCTTCTCCAATATCACTATATAAACTAACTAATCAACTAGAACAATAGTACGATATCTCATATCAACACATACCACAACCATTATATAAAATAAGTAATCAATTCAGAAGCGTAGAGAAACATATACGCAATACCAATCACGTAAAGACAAAGTTTAACACACATACAATCATTAGAGAATAAAGTAAAAGTCCTTACCACGGCATCCCATACCACCAGGAATTACATCTATAAGGACACAAAGTAAAGAACTCATCACGGCACCCCATACCATCGAAGAGTGAACCAAAACATCAATACATCAAAATATCAAGGAACAAATAACTAAACAACTCCCTTTAACTCGTGGTTTCCATATTTTCGTCATGGACTCTCACCAAGATCCACAATCATTGTCAACTACTGCAAATCGCACAACAAAACCAACGCAATCATAATATAGTTATATAGTTATATAGATCTCTAACTCATTAATATACTCCATATCTAGTCTATATTAACTAACCTCCCTTTATGTTTAAGCTACTAGTTTGCTAGCCCTCATATAGGGAAAAGATACATGACACCAACACAATTATCCATCTATTTACCAAAGACATTTTCTAATTAGCACCATAATTGTTTAAGTAATCACTTAAAACACCAACGGCCTTACACACTAGATTTTAATTTATTAATCATCAACAATGCTAAGTCTATTATCATTATTATCCATATCTCATCCATAATTACAAGTTACCATGTCTTAACTAAAAAGGTCCATTAACTAGTTTTCTAGGCTTTTAACCATCAAGTAATATAACTACCTATTAGAGACAACAAGTTATCACATAACCCATTTCACTAGGTGAAATCCCATAACATGACCCTTTATGCAAGTCAAATATGATCACTAGATAAGTTTATAGTTCTACATATGATTACACTAATCAATTAGCCTTAACTCAATAATCAACACATTCTACTTCAAGTAACTATTTATTGTTAATAAGAGCCACACCTCTTAACTAGTGATTAATGGTAGAGAATGATAAACAACTTCCCTAGGAAAATATCATGTCTTAAGTGCACAAAGGGACTTATTCATTCAGGGCATAACTACATATATATCTATATGTTCATATATTCTTACCATACATGGTACCACCATAACATCAATATATCCTCCGAATTCACTGGGCATCATTACAATATCATTACCTCTTTCGGGTTAATCAGGCATTATAATAACATAATATATCCTCCAGATTCACCGGGCATCATCATAACATTAATATATCCTCTAATTTCATTGGGCATCAATATAAAATCAATATATTCTCTGAATTCACCACACATCATCACAACATCAATATATCCTTCGAATTCATCGGGCATCTTCATAACATCAATATTATCCTCTGAATTCACCGAGCATCATCATAACATCAATATCTCCTCTGGATTTACTGAGCATCATCACGTCATCAATAACTACTAAGACAACTATAAACACACACATATGTAGACAAATCAATAACAAGTACAAGCCCACAACAATAGAGTACAAGAGAAGTGAGGAAATACATACCATAGTAATTGACCAATAATCATCACTACATTACATGAGTAGATGCATGGGCACGTTCATGCAAGTGATGTAAGTAATCGCCCTTTTCCAAGCTTAACATGATTATTATCAAGTTAATTGTAAGTCATAGATATGCCTTCTAGAGTCCTTCCTTACTCACATGATTCACAATACCAACACAAAGAGACTCTTTTTACACAAATATTAGCTTAGTTATTAAGCTTGATTCATAACAAGAGTTGTGACATAATCCAAGGATCACATAGTAAACTAGCCATTAAGTTAAGTGATATCATAATCATAGATTTAATTTACAAGAATTTCCAATACTATCCATATCATGTCAACAAGATAATCAATCAAGTTTTCATATTATCCTAAAATTGACCATATCCATAAACCACCAATCAGGTTTAGCCATCGTATTACCAAAAGCATACTCTAGGCATTCATCAAGTATCTAGGTCACTAAATAAGTTACATGGTTCAAGCTTAAGTCGGGACAAGTTTGGTTTCTAATAATCCCAAAAGTTCTCTTCTTCAAGTCAAACTTCAACCCAAAATTAGGCTAAGTCATCTAAATCATGCTTTAAGGGTTTACCAATTCTTGCTAGTTTTATAGGGCAATTCTTCTTCAAGTATTCTTCCTAAGTCATACCAAACACTAATGTCATTCCACAACTAAGCATATATAGGCCAATATACTCTTAAGGTGAGTGAAGAAGGTTACTCTCAGCTACTAGAGTAACTAGAGTATTCTCATGCTATTCATGAGATTACCAATCTAATTAACCAAGGTTCTAGGCTATAGGTCAAGCATCACACTTTACAAGTTCAATAGCCTAAGTCATTCCACTAGTCCCAAGCATCACCATTTACACATCCAACCTCTAAGACTCCATCCAATCTTTCCAAAATATCATATTTATACTATAATAAAGCTCAATCTAACTATAAGTAAGCCTAACCTACCTTGTGTCCAAATAGCTCATGAACCAACAATCTTTACCTTTCCTTTCATTGAAGCTTCTTCCACGAGCCAAGCTATCAACAACATAATCTATACATTATTGTAAGGGTAACAACACCCATGTTGCACCATTGTTCTATGGGTCTAAAATTATACCAAACCCCCCCCCCCCCCCAAGTGGGTTCCACATACGGAAAATGAGTTTTTGAGATCAACCCATTGTTTAAATACAATTAGGGAGTAAATTTGAGCAAAATAATCATATTTGGGCTAAAATCTAGCCTCAAGCTATTTGGGGTTTTGGGTTTAGAAATTGAGAAATCAACACCAAAACTTGAAGGAATCTTACCTTAGATTTGTGGCAAAACACAATTACACAAGTTATTTAAGTTCCCAATCAACCCACAAGAGTCACTTTAAGGATTTTACACTTTATTAGGGTTTTAGAGCTCAAGAAAGAGACACTAATGACCAAATTCTCGATTAAGACAATAATTAAATAGATCTTGCCCAGGCCTGGGGAAGCACAATCGTGCACACGTGCTAGGCTGCCATTGTGTCCTACGTATTCACAGCTCGCCTACCATGATTGCGATATCTCTCCCTCTTTCAATCAACTGTTTAAACTTTGAATATTTATTCCAACTTACAACCAATGCTTTGTGATGCATCCAAAATCCAAAATGAGTAAAAAAAATATGCAACTATATATATATTGATATTCCAGATACATTGGCAAAGTAGGATTCTATATTCGAGGTTGTTTTGCTAAAGTTTCTATCTGGTGTTCAATTGGTACCATCGAAGACTTCAAAAGGGGAAATGGTTCTAAAAACCAAATGGACTTCCAGGTAATCAAACTATCAGTTCTAGAAAGTCATAAATAACTTGGGGAAGCTATAGAGAAGCTCTATCGATGGAAATAAGTGGGAATATAAGAAATAACCTGAAGGGCCATTATAGTTTGCCTCATACTTCACATGATTTTTACAGTGTTTGGGTCATCATGGATTGATTGACAGAATTTACTTATTTTATTTTGGTTCAGATCTTTTTTAGTACTGAGAGGTTGGACCATATCTATATTCATTAGGTAGTGTGTCTTTATGTAGTACTAGTGTCTATCATCTCACATCGAGGTTTAGTGTTCATATCTCACTTTTGGATGACCTTTCAAGATAAGTTAGGTACTCGGGTTGATCTTAGTACAACATTTTACCCCTAGACTAATGAATAGTCAGAGCGGACTATTTAGATTTTAAAAGATATTCTCTATGCTTGTATGATGAACTTTGGTGGTCTGTGGGAATATCATCTAGCCTTAGAGAAGTTTGTGTATAATGACAGTTACCATTCCAGTATTGATATGGCTCTTTTTTAGGCTTTTTGTAGAATGCATTATCGCTCTTCAGATGGTTGGTTTAAGGTTTGTAAGGCTAGACCTTGAGGTATAGACTTGCTTCATAAGTCATTGGATAGAGTTTGAATCATTCAGGATAGGCTTCAAGCAGCTTAAAGTAGGCAGAACTGCTATGTTGATCATAGACTTTGTGCCTTAAGTCTGATATGCATAATTTTTATCCCTAAATTTTGTTGATTCGAGTATTTTTCTCATGCCTTTAGTTTGAAGATGAACTAGATTTTTAGTAGCGGATGATTAACGACGTGATTTTTGACGAGTTATATGAAATATTTATTTTTATGTAATTTGACCATTTTACCCCTCCTCGTGATTTCTTTGTGGTATTTCTGGAGTGTAGGGATGATTGGTATATTTCTCGATGCATTTCACCATGATCTATATGATATTTTTGTTTCTAGTGACTTGAGAAGCCTTATAGATGACTTCAGACAATATTCATTGATCCGAGCAATGGATGGGAAAATGTATTATGCCAGCAGATCTAAAATAATGATTTTAGGTTAGTAACATGGTTGGTGTGATTTTATGGATTTTATATCTCATTTCAACCTTCAGTTCAGACACTTTTAAGGTTGGGTAAGCTCCATAACACCTATTTCAACTATTTTCTCCAATTTTTATAGTATAACTCTTGTTTAAACTCGAATTGAAAAGGTGGAAATTGGGGATTTTGATCTGCAAGACCTAAAAAATTATAATTCTCTGATTTAAACCTCAATTTCAACCTATTTTCACTTGGATGAGTTTTTAATCTTATAATTATCACTTTTATTTCGATTTCATTTTTAAAACAACTTCAAATTCTTGATTTTGATATGAATTTTAGAAATTGTTGTTGGTAAAGCTTAAAAATATTTTTTCTTCAATTTGAACCTTGTTTTTAACTTGTTTTCACTTGGGTTTTTGGCTGAAGACTCCTAAAAATATAGGAAACATGTTTCAAAAACAAAGTTATTATTTTAACCCTCTTTTTAGAAAACCCATTTCGGGTGTTCGTTCAGACCCCGATCCAAAGATATATGGATATCATTGGCTTTCTTTTGATGCATAGATTTTATATTTCTATATTTTTGTTGATTTAGAGTCCATTCGTAAGGATTAAGGCTTTGGGTTGAAGGCTTTCAGACTAATTTTTGATATTCGAGGTAGGTTATAATTTAATTTTCTTTAAACTGAGCGGGGTAGTTAATATCGATACAAAAGCATATTAAGGGTGTGGAAAACAATCACAAAAATAGTTATAATTATTATGGTGTGCCTGTGTGGGGGCCTATATACTATTATGTTTGGTGGTTTTGGAATATTATTTGTTATGTATGACTGTGTGGGGTCCTAGATGACATTGTTAGCTGTGAGTACATAAAATTAACTGTGTCTTTTACAATAAAAAGACAAATAGGTATCAATGGTGTATTTAATTGTATTCTACTCTCTTGGCATATGGTTTATGTTGACATTCATGGATGGATGAAAATATTAAGTGGATTATTAACTCACTTGGTTGGTATATTGGTTTTATATGGAAATACTCATTCTAATTGGTTGTGAGCATTACATCCTCATATCATACACGTTAATAAAACATTGGTACCATCATGGAAATTCTATAAATACTGGGAACACTGGCTTTTTTGGATAAAATATGACATTTTTAAAACTCTCTATGAAAGAATATGTTGGAGAGGATTTATGGATATTACTATTAGATAATGGTTGTATACGGGTTGACGAACCCTCCATGGGTCCTACGTTGGGAAGCTGTAGCTCTGTAGGTATATACAGTGGTTGTGCAACATCTTTGGGCATCATCATCATCATCTACATTGCATTTGTTTTTTACCTTGTACATTTTTATGGTACATTATTTTCTATTTGATGTGATATTTGTCTATGTGTATTTCTTCCTTCATTACTAGTATGTGTTATACATGTCTACCTATATGCTTTTCTTGTATCTATTGTACTAGATGTGAATATTATAGAACTATTAGTAGAGACGACGTGGATACCGTTTGGAATATTTTTTGGATACAGGTGACAAGCCCTTAGTGTGTATTTTGTATGCTTTATTTTTTGCTTTGCTCAGTCGGCCTATTATACCCACTTAGTACAAGTGGATCGTACTCATCCCTACTGTACCCTTTTGGTGCAGATCTAGATTCGAGTATTCCTCATGGTGATTGAATTTGGGCAATACTTTAGAGCTATTCAAGGTACAATTGGATTCTTGCTATAGGAGTCTACTACTACTGTTCTCTATTTATACTATGTCTTTATTTTGCGTTCAGAGACAAATTTGTTCTTGTTTTGGATATCTTGTGTATTTTGATCTCGACTTGTACTAGTTAGTTATTACACTATGACACCATGTTTTGGGTTTATGGTATGATATCTTTGGTTATGTTCTTTCGTTTTTATTATATCGTATGGTTTGAATTCATTCTAGAAGTCTTACTTTGGGTTATTTCTATTATTTTCTTATTTGTATCTATTTGTGTGAAAGGCTTACTTGTCAAGGTGTGTGGTATCAAGTTCCATCATGACCCTTGGTTTTTGGATTGTGACATGAAATGAGCCTCTAGTGAATATTATATATCAATTATATATTTATAACCCATTCTTTAAAGAGAATGTGACTGTGATAAGCATCATAATGCTTAGCCACTTGAAAATGAACACGTCAAGATATGATAAAAATTGTTCATGAAGACGTGCATGATTGAATAAGTATCACCGATCTCACCTCTGCAAATGGTTTGAAAGATAAAATAGATATTAATGGTCCTTGATCAAGTACTTTTAACATCATAAATATTATAGTATGTCTTATTATGGATTGAAATATAATGGTATGTTTTATCATGGTTACCAAAGGATAAAAATAGTAATTCTTGCATATAAAAAAATTGCCATGACCAAGATGGATACTATTGTGTGGACAAACAAATTTGACATTGATCTCGTACATATGCTGCGCCAAAAAAATTTTGACATGCCTTATACATAAAATATATAGATATAGATATAGATATAGATATAGATATAGATATAGATATAGATATAGATAAAATTGAGCTTACTTGTAGTGATTTGACCATGACATGACAACTAGATTTTCTCTGTGGAGAAGATGATTCACCATATGGATGGTGTAACAACCCTTATAGTGATTTTTGAAATTTTATATATTTTGATCAATTTTACCGCACCTCATAGCCGTTTTATGGTATTTGTGAGTTGTAGGTGTGTTGTCTAGTTCCCGAGGTATTTGATTGGGTTTTACGCTAGTTTTTCATTTTGAAAGGTGCATCGGTTAGTAAGGTTGACTTTGATCAGCATTTGATATTTTAGATGTTGTATGAGAATTCTATCGGTTCTTTATCTCTAGTATGCCATTTTGGCGTGAGTGGCACTGTTGGTTTTTGAAAGTAAAATAGGGGTGAATTGTAAGCTTTTAAAAATATAGCTAGTCGACTACTATCTAGACCCAGTCGACTAATGATAAGACTGCCTGCAAATAACTATTAGTCCTTCAAATAAATATTCAAGATGCAAATATAATATAAGAGCATAAAATAAATGACACTGAAATTTTTAAACTAGTTCAAAACCAATGTAGTATCCTAATCCAGTCTCCTTGGGTTGCAAGGAGGTTCTTTCTTTAAGCTCATTGTAACTTGAGTTGAGAATAGTCTTAGTGGTTTTCCGCACTCACCATCAACGTTTACAAAGTTGGTTTCACTCGCTCACCAAAGTAAGGATAATGACACAACCTCTCAATACAATGTCTCACCAAAAATATTTTTTATCTCTTCTCTTTTTTGACTACACTGTAAATCAATAATGAATTACAATGCTTATGCAGAGTAGAACAACAAACTATAGAGTGGTTGAGACGAAAGTAAGTACGGTTGCATGTGTCTTCACTAATGAATTCTCTTATTTATAGTACTTGTAATGCTTCCTTGAATATTCAAACAATCTATGCAGATTTTCTTCTTGATCTTGAGCAATCAAAAAATATTTTTCTTTATAATAAATATTGATTATTGTAGATTCTGCTTCTCCTCTTTACAAGGTAGGTTGTGATAGCTGCACCTCTTATGCTTAATTTTCTTCACTTTATAATCTTGTACAAATTTGATAAGATTTCTTAGATATTGGAAGAAAAGATCTCTTGAATTACATAATAAATATTTTGATCCTTGGATTGATAATACAGTACTCCGTGATCAACACAATACATTTAGTTCTCAAAATAATTCATGTTATCTCCTTCTAATAAATATTCAATAATATTTTTTGAATATTTTCATTCTATTTCTGTGTTAATGATATATCTTTCAACATCTTAATTTTTATTATTTTGTAGTGTAAATTTGGTAGCTTTCTTTCATAAATATCTCTATAGAATATCTTCATTTCAAAGAAGCAAATATTCTTCTCAATAAATTATGTGTATTCTTTTTCTTTTTGACTTGTACAAATATGAGCTTTTATTTTGGCAGTCCAAGAGAATTTCAAGATCCTCTTAGTTTCACCATGGATCTTGATTTGGATGTATACATATTCATGTTCTTGATTTTGAATTTTGATCACTTTGAATTTGAACTCTTTTACGAACTTGAACTTCAGACATATCTTGATGCCTATAATGGTTGGGCCTTCCTTAAGTAACAAATTGATTTTGACTTTTTCCTTATGTAGAATATTTTCTTTCACAGGATTGTAGCATATATTCTTCGCAACATCTTCTTTTTCATATTTGCTACGAACTTCACCAATTTATTCTTCATTAAAAAAAATCTTGATGTGGACAAATATTTTTCTTCCATAATATCTTCTTTTCTATATTTTTTAGATCTTCATCAAATAAATCTGTACCAAAAATAAATATATCCACAAGTAAATATCTTTTATTAAATTGTATTGATTTGTTATCATCAAAATTAGCAGGTGAAACCTTGGACCTAGTAGTATCCTCCTTTTTTATAATGGAAAACTATTAAGTACAAAACTTTCAAGTTTAATAAAAAACTAAATACAATGGATGTGAACTTCCTTGAATTAGTAAGCTCCCCTTGATGTATGTTCCTTTGATTGTTGGGGCATGACAGAAAGGCTCCCCCTCACTTCAAGCCTTCTTTACTTTCCTTTTCATTTCCTTTCTTAAGATTCTAACAAAGCAAATATTTTGTACAGAAAAACTTATCCCCCTTGGACATCATACAAAGGGTGAAAATTTACAATAAATTCATTTGCTAATTAGGTCTTAACATATTTCATAAAATAATTAGCACATAATAAGTATATATTTTTCAATAGAGAATCAAACTTTATAACTATGAATGAATTATGAAAAGGCATCTTTAGAACTTCAAATCGATAAGACTAAACCTTCAATTGAACAAAACACACGCTAGGTAAAAGATAAGCAGTCAAAAAATATTTGAGAAATATTTTAAGAGTGCAAAAATATGGAGGAATAAATTGAGTCAACTATAAGATGTGTGGTTTTCAAGCATCACAAATACAGCATATCCTTCACATAAATAATAACCACCACAAGAAATTTTGAATCCATTTTGAAAAAAAAATGTGACTATCATCCTTCAAAAATCTTTGTCAAAGACTTGCATATTCACAAATGATCCACATGTAGAAGTTTAGAAAGAAAGAAAAACTTTTGTAAAAGTAAAAAGGATACCAGATCACCCATTAGTATATACCAATTTTTTTTCAAAGTGAGAAAATATTGGCATGGATAGATTCATTGTCCATAGATACACTTCTCATATTACACATGAATATAATATACTCTTGTCCACTTTATCTCTTGCAACGTTTGATTTAGAATATTTATGTATGATAAAATTTTCACATGAAATCTCTTGAGTATTCCCTTTGAGTACTTGACTTTTATAAACAGACTTCTCGTCTTTACAATATTAGAACTTGAAGAGGAATGTCAATTATCCTTTCGTAATCATCTCAAGTTCGAATATCTTGTAAGAAATTAAGAAAATTTTGGTACAACTCCACATTAGTACGACATGATAAATAATATAAGAAATAATAAAATCACAAACATGCACTTAGAAAATTATTTTGTAAATAAAGAGAAATCAACTTTTCTTACTTTTCTCTTGGGATAGTCTCAAATCATAAGAATTGATCCTAGGGTATAAAAAAATTTCAAAAATTGTTTGACAAAATATTATATAATTATAACTCATTTAGAAAATAATTTTGACATGTAAAGTAGTTTAAAAGCTTTATGAAATGCTCATGAAAGGTAATATCTCAATAAAAGTCTCAATGCATGTAAACAAACCTTCTTGTAGTGAAACCTTGGTCTATAATTTTACCCTTAGTTTTGATGACCTCACTATTTTCATTTAGTGCATCTGAATATTGATAATTGAAGCTCACTGATAATGAAATCCATTGTGATATGCTGATCATTTACATTTAACAATTTTAGCATTGCAGAGTTCTTTTATTTATGCTCGGTACTTCTTTCTAATTTCCCTTACATGTATGTATCAATACCAAATTAGTTCCTGATTTTTAAAGTATACTCTTCTCTTCATCCTCATGCTCATATCGCTTTAAAAAATATTAGTGTAAAACAAACAAACATAAAGGTCTTTGTAACTAAATGGGTAAAAGCAATAAAAATTATAAGTAATAAGGACTATGAACTATGTCATAAAACTTGTCAAAACTATCTTTATCCTGATGATGGACATTTACAACAAAAAGAATGAAAAAAAGAGCAAAGGATACTTTCCTTTTCAAATCTCATAGGAAGAGTTGTTTACATAAATCAAAAACTATAACTCATGGAACTTGTGAATAATTATCAATAGTAAAAAATACATATCTTTTGCCTTTAAGATTATCAATATGTTCATATGAAAAGATTAAGAAGGCCTTGAGTAATATAATTCTTGAGATTGAATGAAACATTAGTATGCTTATCAAAAGAGATAATATGGCACATGATTCATTCAAGACAAAACTTAAACATAAATCAAATATGTATGATATCAATAAAAATTCCATACTTGTTTATTCTAAAACTTATGATATGATATAGATTCATAGTGAAAGATATATGTATATATTCAAGTTTTTCAAAATTTCTCAACATAGTAGATGACGCATTAGTCGACCCAAAGCTATATGCAGTTGACTAGTACCAGATTAAGCTTAACAAGCTAATTAAGATTAACAGAACAGCCAGATATATATCACTTATGGCAGTTAGAAGAACTTGAATAAGACTTCGCGACACCAATCATTTCAACTTTATCATCCCATGTTGTAGCTTTTGTATAATTCATATGAACTTTTCGGTATTTTTATTCTTGTGTTCCTTGATCATCTGCTATACAAATTCAATAATTTTTTGTATAGTCAAATTCAAGGAGTTTCTGCAAAACAAATTAGTTTCGTTTTGGTATCCAATCCTTCTTGGGTTCTTCAGGATTAGGCTCAATGTTATTAGTATTACGTTTGCCTCTCCATATCCAACCATATGCATTTGCATAGAGAAATTTGCATTTATAAAATTTATGACCACTTTTACCCCAACAGTAATAATTTTGAGAAAAGGGCTCTTTAATAACTGACTAATGAGTCAACTTGCCAAAAGTAATTTTGTCACTTTCAAGTTTCCTTTCAGTTGACTTGATAGAACAAATCATTTGATTGTGACTAACTTAAATTTCAACATACTAGAGGCTAGCTTATTATTGATCGGTTCCTTACCAGTTGACTTAAATTGTGGATTCGACTGATTTGACCTAACTGAGGTATGACTAGTGGATTTGCACATGCATCAATTTGTAATTGCAATTCCTATATTTCTTTTTGAAGAAAAACCTTTTCTATTTCACACGTTTTTAATTTTATTTTTTGATCTCTGTTTTTGCTTTGAACTTTTCTAAGTTCATCAAAAGTGTGATTTAATCATTTATCACATGATCTAAAACATTTTGAAGAGCATTACATTTATTGCAAGTTTGAGATCTTACCTCAGTAATTTCTTCTAGTTCTATCAAGCGTGCATTAGACATTTATTCATCATCATTCTCTTTATCAGATTCATCCTCATCACTCCAAGTTGATGTTCTTTGATTCTTCTTCTTCTTGATATTATGACACTCTAAGTTAATATGGTCAAACTCATTATATTCATAAGAGTGTATGTTCCTTATTTGTTGGACCTTATTTTGGTTCTCTTGAATAATATGGATGAATTGAGCTCTTTTTTTCTACTTCTTTCTTCTTTTCCTTTTGACATTTCTGCATATCTTATTAATTTTTTCTTGACCTCCTTTATTTTTTATGATTTCCTCATGGATAACTTTTAATCTATTTCATAATTCTTCTATATTTTTATAAGTGGATATTTTTTATATTCTTCTTCACTAAGAGTATAATGAAGCAATATATATTGCTCTAATATTTGTTTGCACAATTTTCAAATGCTCTTTTGTGTAGTGAAATATGGAAGTCTCTTTTCCAAACTTCTTTCTGTTATTATTTTTTGGAATAGGTCTTGGCCCATTCTGAATAACTAGCCAGGCTATATAATATGTCGATTGAACAGAGATCTTCATTCTTTCCTATCACTAGCTATAGTATAGACTGTTGAAATGGGCGATCATCTTATTGAGAGTCTCTCTTGAAATATGCATTCATAAATTTGATGTCCTGTCATGAATCTTTACTCACTTGTTATTAAGGAAAAACAAATATGTGAAACGAGGCTCTAATACCAATCAAAAGTACAAGAGGGGGTGAATTGTAAGCTTTTTAAAATTTAGCTAGTAGACTACTGTCTGGACCCAGTTGATTGATGATGAGACTGCCTACAAATAATTATTAGTTCTTTAAATAAATATTCAAGATACATAATATAATATTAGAGCATAAAATAAATAACACCAAGATTTTTATAGTGGTTCAAAAGTAATGTGGTATCCTACTCCAGTTTTCTTGGATTGCAAGAAGGTACACTCTTTGAGCTCTTTGTAACTTCAATTGAGTATAGCCTTAGCGGTTTTTCGCATTCACCATTAACATTTACAAAGTTGGTTTTCACTCGCTCACAAACAATGACTCTTTCATTTTCATTCGCTCACCAAAGAAACGATGATGACTCAACCTCTCAATACAATGCCTCACAAAAAAATATTTTATCTCTCTTTTCTGTTTTGACAACATAATAAATTGATAATAAATTACAATGCTTATGTAAGACCCTTAAAATTTTCATCATTTTATTTTTGACCTTCCTGTATTCAAAATATTAATTTCTCACTTGAATTGTGCTTAGGAATGTTAAAGGGGTAATTTGGAAAGGTTTCAGAATTTTTGAAAAGGGTTTGAGGCAATTTTTAAACATCGAGGTAGTGATCCACCATATTTTTATCATGTCATGGAGGTTACCCTCTGCGATATTAGTGTGGCACGGAGGATAACCTCCGCGATATTGGCATACCACACCAAGGCATAATCATACAATTTTGTTTTATTCACTTGGGATGAGGAGATTTTGGGTCTTTTAAACCTTGTATGACCCTTAAATATAAAATAAGCTTATTTCTTCAGTTTTCAAAGATCAAATTACTCTCTTTCACTCTCAAACTCAAAACTCAAGAAAACTCAAGGGGTTCATAGAGAATTCATCATTCTGACTCCAAGCTTCAAAATTTACTTTGAATTCATGTGTGTTTAAGGCATGTATCTCTTCCCCAAACTTTAATTTTACATTGTGGAATTTATTTGATGGATTTTCATGTGATTCAAATTATGGGTTTGAAATTGGGTTGAGGAGTTTTGGTTGTTATTGATTTAATTACTTGTCCCATGATTTGAATTGATTATTCATGCTTTAAAGTGGAATTTTTTAGACTAAATTGCTACTTTAATTGAATGGTTGGAATAGTAACATGGTTTTTTCCAAATTGGATGAATTTTGGCTTGGAATTACTACATGAACCTCAACTTACTTTATGAATATAATTTAAATTGTGGAAAATTATATGGTTTAACTTGTTTTTTAACTTAATGCACTGCATTAAAGGATAAATGGACATAAAATATTTTTTATAGACCTTGGTGGCCATAGTTTTGGATTAAAATGATTTTGGATGGCCTTGGTGCCCATGGATTGGATTTTAATGCAACTTAGGAGTTAATGTGGTGGTGTGAATTAATTTGGCATGTATTATTTATCTTGTAAGTATATTGATATTATGCTACCAAGTGTTTAATTCCCCAATGAATGACTCCCAAGTTAATGGTTGGAACTATGTGCTAAATAGTTTTAATTTGGGCTTAAAGGGGGTCGTGTAGCTCTTCATGGAAGGTAAAGGTCCTGAGAGGAACAATTCCAAAAAACACATTTGCCGTCATGGGGGTCTTTATGACCATGTACATAGTTCATACAAATGTATATGTTTTGGAATGGTTGGAGCCTCGGTGGCGTTGGCCCTTCCTCGAATTTCTCTAGTTTGTGCAGCTAAGATGCACTAAGGCCCTTTTGGTGGGGGAACTGGACTCATATATCGTGTGGGTGTTTTAGGACGGTTAGAGCTACATGTTATAGGTTAACTATTTTGAATCTCATTTTTAAACCTTTTTACCTATCCCAGCATCTTATATATATGTATATAAATGTATGCATTATGGTTTTGAATAATTTTTGGACATGGCATTATGTTATTATCTTCCCTGAATTACATGCTAACGCTCACCTCACTAACCATTCTAGGACACTACATTGTTTTATAATGTAAGGTTAAAAAATACTTATTTTACCCCTCTACAGCATTAGGTGAATTAGTACAATCATCGAGTAGCTGTGAAGTGGAGAGCCACCGTCCTTCAAAAGGACTTATCAATTCCATATTCATTTATTTTGACTCAGTACTTTTGGATTCTTTTGGTCATGGTGGGGGCATATTCCAACCTATTTGGTATTCTGATTTTAGAGGATATTATGGACAGATATAGGTTGGCTGGTTTTGACTCTTAACTCTGTTGAGTCATTTATCCATATTCTTATTATTGTTTATTGGTTTTCATATTGTTATCATTATAATTTTATGCTCATGAGTTTGGCGATTAGGGTGGTCTCCGATCCATAGTGAACTTACGATGCCCGTCATGGCCAAGCCCTAGTTTGCGCCGTGACAAGCTTGGTATCAAAGCACGATTTAAAGTCATTGGATGTCCATAAAATTATTTTGAGTAGAGTCTTTTTTATGGGTGTATAACGCGCCACACTTATAAGTAGAAGGCTACAAGGCATTTCAAAATATTTTCCTTTCTTTTGTTGTATTTTTAGGCTATAGAGTCTAGTGTTATGAAACTTCTCTAACTCCTAGCTTCCTCGAGTTTAGATCATGCATCCCTTGTGTATCGAGTGTAGACTCGATCTAGAGTCCCTACTTCCTATTATGTTGCTCTATATAGAGTTCCACTTATCCCCACTAGTCTTTCTCGAGGTGATGATACATATGATCAGTCACCTCAGAGGGACATCTCTAATATGGAGTTTTGGAGCTCTATTTATTTGTTCATACGGTTGGTGACATCTTAGTCTCATCAATTGTATTCTGTTGGTTCTATTTCTCCTTCATCTGTGGTCACTCATATTAGATATTTCATGAGTTTAATCCCCCACCCTTTACAGGTTTTAAGGTTAAGGAGGATTCTCAAGGGTTTTTAGATGACATAGAGAAGACATTTAGAGTGATACATGCTACTGATTCTAAACTCGTAGAATTTGTTACATATTAGCTGAAGGATATAGCCTATCAGTGGTTGAGGAGTGGGAGTAATTGAGGGGTAATGATGCAGTGTCGGTATTATGGGATAAGTTTTCGGGTGCCTTTCTTGATCACTTCTTTCCTTGAGAGTTGAGGAAAGCTAAGGTTGAGTTTATTAATCTGAAGCAAGGTAAGATGAGTGTGAAGGAGTATACACTAAAATTTCAGTAGTTGGCTCGATATGCTCCTGAGTTGGTATCTATCCAGATATCTAAGATGAGGAAGTTTGATTCTGGGTTATCCCGGGACTTGGTATTGGAGTGTATGGCTACAATATTGAACAATGATAAAGATATCTCCAGGAGTTTGGTTTATATGCAGCAGGTTAAGAATGAAAAGAAGAAATATGTAGAGATTGGGGAGAGGCAGAGTAAGAAGTTTAGGTATTCAGAGTAGGGTGGGGGTCAGCAAAATAGTACGAAAGATGGAAGGCAGTGTTCTTATTCTTCTGCTAGTGCTCCCTACTATAGGCCTTCGGGTGACCGTCGTTCTCAGGCTAGCAGTGGTTCTAAGGCAAGAGTGCCCAGTCTCAGGCTAGTAGAGCCTAGTCAGCCCCTTCTTATCCTTTATATAATTTTTATGGGTAGCTTCATCGTGGTTATTGTGAGAAGGGGAGGAATCGATGTTATATATGTGGTCAGCTTGGTCACATACAGTAGGATTTTCCTTTAGCCAAAGTTGCTACTGGGCTAATAAAGTTCTAGTTTCCACATTTTTAGCTTTTGCATCAAAGGGTGCTACTTTGGGTATCGGCACTAGCTGGAATCACCTCTATGCACTTTCTACTCTCCAGGAATCTGAGGCATCCCCAAAAGTTGTTATTGGTATGTTACAACTTTTCTCTCGTGATATGTATTGTTTGCTTGATCTAAGGTCTACTCTTTCTGATGTGACCCCCTATGTGACTGTGCATTTTGGTTTTGGTCCCGAAAGTATTTTGACCCCTTTTCTATGGCTACCTGGATAGTTGATTCTATTGTGGCTAGAAAAATTTATGAGGGTTGTGTAGTATCTATCTTCCATAGGGAGACATTGGTGGATTCGATACACTTAGATATGGAAGATTTTGATATTATCTTAGGGATGGATTGACTCCATTCGTGCTATGCTTCGTTGGATTATAGGACCCAAAATGTCAGTTTTTATTTTCCTAATGAACTGGCATTAGAATAGGAGGGGAGTTCTTTGGTGCCTAAACAGAGGTTCATTTTCTATCTTAGAGCTCAGAAATTAATTTCAAAGGGGTGTCTATACTATCTAGTTCAAGTTATAGATTATGACTCTAAAAGTTTTTCTTTGCATTCTGTCCCTGTGGTTAATAAGTTTTCTGAGTGTTTCTTGATGATCTTCCTAGAATTCCTCCATATAGGAAAATAGACTTTGGGATTGATCTTCTACTGGATACCCATCCTATTTTCCTTACTCTATACAGAATGGCTCCAGCTGATTTGAAGAAGCTAAAAGAGTAGTTAAAAGATCTTCTTGATAAGGGTTTTATCCATCCTAGTGTTTCCTGGTGGGGTACTCATATGCTTTTCAAGCATAATAAAAAAAGGGTCGCTTTAGATGTGTATAGACTACCGTTAGTTGAACAAAGTAATAATGAAGAATAAGTACCCTCTTCCTGGGATTGATGATCTTTTCGATCAGTTTCATGGTGTTAGATGCTTCTCTAAGATTGATCATTGTTCGGGTTATCATCAGTTAAAAATTAGGGAATTTAATATTCCCAAGACTGCTTTCTGAACCTAATATAGTTAGTATGATTGTTTTGATATGTCATTTGGGTTGACTAATGCTTCGACTGCATTCATGGTTCTTATGAATGGGGTTTTCAAGTAGTTTTTAGACTTATTCATGGTAGTGTTTATTGATTATATCTTGGTGTATTTTAAGAGTGAGAAAGATCATGCCAATCACCTCTGAATTATATTGTAGACACTTAAGGATCGAAAGTTATATGCTAAGTTTTCTAAGTGTATGTAATGACCCTTCAAGTCATTTTCCATATTTATTCTTATCTTCATCAGTTGAGCTTCTCCATAGCTTCCCTAAGTTATTTATGACTTGCTGGGACTAACAGTTCGGTTATCAGGTAGTTCGTTTGATTTTTAGAGCTAATTTCTTATTTAAAAGTCTTCGCTGGTTCCAAATGGCCATCAAACAAAAACTTTAGCAAAACAATCTCAAATGAAAATTCCAACTGTGCCAACAGATCTGGAATATTAATTTTAGTCTAGGTAGACCTTTGGTTTGGGTCCCAATGCCCCCAAGCTCATTTCGGCCTATTGGTTGGAAAGTTGCAAATTGGAAAGAACGGGTGTGGGATGCACATTTGGTCGAAACAATCCCGAATTGAAAATCCAACTTCTCCATCACTTCCATAATGTCAATTTTGTCTAGGGAGCCCCTTGGTTCAAGTCTCAAGGCTCCCAAACTTATTTCAGGCTACTGAGCAAAATTTATGAAAAATGATGAAAGTTTAGGTATGGGCCCCTCTTTTTGCCTAAACAATCTCCAATGAAAGTTTTTATGATTCCAATGGATCTGAAATGTTGTTTAAACTCAAAATTCACTATTGGGTCATATTATTTGTATTTCTGATGAGTTCGGAGGGTCAAAAACTCCAAAATGAGTTTATTGTCATCTGGTACAACCGCGATCGCAGCCAAGAGAGTGCAATCTCGAGAGCATGATCGTGGCCTATTTGATCACAATAGCGGCAGCTAATAACTGTTAAGGGCTATTTAAAGGTCCCAATTTGCGTTTGGACTATTTCCCCTTCACCATTTAAACCTAGAAGCCCCAAAATAAGTGTACAAAATGAGTGTATTGACTCAAAATTGGTCATGGGGGCTGACTTAGGAGCTTAAATATCATTTTTTATCACTATTATCTTCAAAATTAAGGTAAGAATTTCTTGAATTCATGCTTGAATTTCATAGTTTGGACCCAAAACATCAATCTAGCTTAGGGCATGATTTTAGCCCAAAGTATGCTTAGTTTTCACCCATTCTTCAAGGGTTATGATTCCTTATTCATGTGTGAACATTGGGTTGGTCTCAAAAACTCATTTTCCGTATGTGGGAGCCACTTGGGGTTTCGGTGCCGTTTTTACCCAAAGCACAATAGTGCGATAAAGGTATCATTAGACTCGTATTAATGAGTAGGTTATGATTTTTTTGGTGTGATGGCATTTTGATGATTGTAAAGTTAAGACGAGCATATGGTGCATGATTGGGATTTTACAATTTGGCTTTGAGGTAGGCTTCTGTCTACTCTTCTTCATGGATGATGTATGATATATATTGCGTGTGAATATGAATGTTAAGATTAATTTTTAATATAATGACTTAGTATTGAATATACATATAAGTTTGGGGATTAAATGAGGGTTTGGACTCATAGGTTGAATTACTTAATACACTTATAGAATCCTATTGCCTTTTCTCTAGTTTGGATAAATTTGTAGCATGGATATGATATAATGCTATGCTTGGACTATGGTTTTAGCATTTGAAGTATGATTTGTATATTTAGCCTTATTGGGCTAGTGTGGTAGTTTTGGAACCATAAGTTTGGTAGAGTTGACTTGAGTATCCTTGCTTCTAGTAGAAGTTACTATCTTAGGCTTGAATATAGCTTGCGCAACATCTAGAAGATAACCTAGATACCTTAGCCTAGTTTGGGGCATAGTATGCCTAATTATGAAAATTATGGATTAGAAGTGGGATCATTCGGCCTACTTAAGCCTAAGCTTATGTAAAGCCTTGTGGACTTAGTTGCGGATATAGACATAGATGAGGCTATCAAACATTAGAATAAGGTTACTTCATAACTTGGTAACTTGTATTGATGTTTTCGGATTATGTCTTTTGAGTTATTATTATGATACTACTTGTGGAAGTGATATTGGGTATTTAGAGATGATATTCCGCCTAGATATGTTATGTGGCCTATAGAGATATTATTTTCTCTTAGATATGTAAATTGGCCTAAAGAAGTGATATGGGAAGCAGGGGAGCAGAAGTGCTCTCAGTTACTGCAATTACGGTCCCCAAGCGCGATTGCAGCCACCCATGTGTTCATGATTGCTGTCACTTGACTGCGGTCGTAGTCACTTTAGCCAGTTAATCCCTCACTGTCTTGATTTATGACCTATGGTTATATGATATCCAATAGACAATATATGTCTATCTATATTATACCTCCTAAATGTGAGATGCCTCTTGTATGAGAGATGATAACATATTTATTGATATTATGCCTCCTATATGTGAGATGCCTCCTATATGTGAGATGATTAGAGGTATGCTACAACTTATAAATATGATTATTGATATAAGTCTAGGATACGTGCATGGCTCTAAGGCCGTGATTATGATGTTGTGATTATTCTGGATAAATTAATGGGCTAAGGGCCACATTATAACATTGATTAAATATCCAAGAAGTGTTTGTCATCATAAATGATGTGATTATATTTTATGAATTTAAATATTTATATGGTTGTATACGTATCTCTCTGGTATGGGATGGAGAAAGATGTAGTATGATGCTTATTATTCCACTAATTGAATACCGGTGATGGCATGCATAGATTTGGTACATTCATATTATTATATCGATAATTGATGTGATTCTAGTTGAAATGCAATCTTATGACTGTTCTTCCTAATTAAGGGTTAAGCTAAGTGGTAGCTAGATGTCTTTTAGTTGTCTACAGTACTCGATGACTAAAAATCTAATGTATTAGTTAATTAAACTTGCTTAGTTAAAATATGGTAGTTAGCAATTAGAGTTGATACGTGACCATGAAAATGGGTTTATACATGACCATGAAAATGGGTTTATCTGTGATAATGATTAGTTGCTATTGATAACAAATTTGTGATGCCAATTAGTTGTTAAGTAAGGATAATGTGGCTTAATATTGCTAGATGATAAAGGAAGTTAGTGATAATGACACCTAGTTAATTACGATGCCTAGATGAAAATAATACCGAGTTAATTATATTGACTAGCTAATAATGAGGATTAATTGAATAATGAGGATTAGATGGTAAACAATAGTTAGTTAATGATTGATGTTAGTTAATAAAAGATGGTTCGATGGTAATTGATAATATGTTGGCTAATGATGATTATCGGATATATGATAATTAGTTGATAATAATGAATAGTGGATAAATGGTGATTATTGTCTTATGATGAATAGTGAATTAGTGGTTTAATAATAATAAGCGTTGGTTAGCTAATAATGAGTAGTTGGGATGTATTGACAAGACAGATATCTTTACGGTTATGAGTATATTAGCTTGTGTCTATGCATTTATCATATGCCTATATTTATGTGTTAATAGTTACGATGATATATTGATATCCAATAAGATCGAAGAATATTGTAATGACATATTGACACCCGACATGGCCGGAGGATATTATGTGATATTGATACCCAATTCGAGTTTGTATAATACTATTAAGATAATATCTATACCTGGAAAATCCAGAGGATATTGTGATGATATTGATACCCGATTCGAGTCTGAAGGATACTATTTAGATGATATTGATTCCTGGCAAGGCCGAAGGTTGATTAGGATGATGATGGTCCTAATGAGGACAGTTATTATGAGTTGTGATATTGATGGTATACTTTGCATTTATTCCTACATGTGCATCACCTATCACCAGTATACACCTATATTTATCAGCTGGTATAGGATGGTTGCATAGATATGGGTGAAAGATATGTCTTGTTTTGTTGTATGTTGATTGAACCTTTCAATCTTGGGGTGGTGTGGGTATGCATAGGCTCGTCTAGGTATTTGGTTGTCCGGAGTAGCCGGTTATTAATGTTGTTATTGATTTTGTTAGTATCATTATTATGATCATTATTATGGCTAGCTATGACAGATTTGTCAATGATCCAGTATCGAGATTTGAGGTATATCTTTGGCCTCTCCTATCTTATGATTGCACTATTATGCATGAGTATTTCATGTCTAGCCATATGGATTAGAATCCCCGAGTATGATAGTATTTAAATCATGATAGCATTATAATGAGGTCTCAAAATAAGAATATAATGATATAGGTTATGCGTTGAGATGACCTCATGTTTATATGTATGTATACCTATATATATCTAGCTATATGAAGCTATGGTACTAGCGTATATCCCTTCCTTTGTTGTTCATTTTATATAGCCTTTACTTTGCCTTGTATATTACTATATATCTTTCTTTTGGCCCTTTATTCGATATTGACATGGGATATATGGTATAGCATTGACGTATGTTGAATGTAGATAGAATGAGATAGTTTACCCTGATAATTTCTTAGTATTATTATGTTTGATGCTTGGATATAAATATGATAGCTTTCCCTTATTACTCTCATTGACTTATATGATTTATGGACTCTTGGGTATAGTTTCCGTTCTATTTATATGATGTGTATATCTGCTTTATCTTTGGAGCTCAATTGGCAGTTACCTACTGAATACCATTCATTTGGTACTCTTTAAGACCCCGCAAAATCTTAATCTTAACTTAGACTTTTAAAGCTAGCTAAGGGGTCCCAGACTTAGAAAATTTCAGCTAAGGGTTCATACTTAGAGTTATTTTAGCCTTCGTAAGTTAGAGATCCTTTTTCACGACCTTTATGACCTTCAAATATCAATTTTTAGGTTAATTCATGATCAGAAATGTCAGTAGGTGTTCTCATACAAGTTTTAGATTTTTTAGACTTTGTTTGAAACACATTTGAAAGCTCAAACCAGTGGATCAATGCAATCTCGATGCGCCGCATCGCCCATCAAATCGATGAGTATTTTACCCCAGCTCCCAGTGCTAATTTCAGTGAACCGATGCAGAATCGATGCGAAGCATTGGCTATCGCGTCGATGGCAATGATATAGCGCGTTGGTATGTGCGTCGCTAGTCCTATTTTCAGTAATTAAAAAGTCGCATCCTCAGGGGTAATTGGGTCTTTTCCCACCTTATGTCAGCCCCCAAAACACGACATTAAGCCCCTTTAGAGGCACAATTCATTCATCTTTCTCAAAAATTCTCAAGAAGCAAACCCTAGGATCTCTAATTCAAGATTCATCCTTCAAGATCACTCCATCATTCTTCACAAATTTGAATACCAAGGTATGTGAAGTGTTCATCCAAGGGTTTTCTTCCACCCTTGGAGTTCAAGAAACTCTTTCTAAATACAAGTTAATTGATTTCATGGATTTCATGTTGGATCTTGAATGTATTAATTATTATGATGTTAATGATGATTTAATTCCATGATTTGTCCCAAGTTTCATGCAAACTAGTTTAATTGTGAATTTAATTTTGTGAACTACATGTCAAACTCTTAAATTGCAAGTTGAATGTAGAATCCATGATATTACTACATGTTTATTGATATGTGAAATACCCATGCTCCCCAAGTGTTTGTCAAATACTTATGTGATTAGACTAGTCCAAGCATAACATGTTATTATGTGATATCAATCAAGCACAAGCTCATTTCTAACAAGTGTTTGACCAAAGATGTCTAAGTAAATGTATTATTAGCAAGCTAGTACTATGATGCTACTAAAGTCTTGCAGTGATTTACTTTTTATGCTATCAAGTCCTGGGGATAATTAATACCCGACAATTTAGCTGCTTACCTAGAGCCAATGTCAATTATAGAATAATCTCAGTTATGTCACGATCAGAAGTACTCTCATATGGTTACATAACTCAGGAAAAACTCAGTAGACTCAGTATCAGTCCAATCAAGTTCAGTATCCAGTTCAGACCTCAGTAAATTCAGTCAGTTAACAGAATTTAGTAGTATTTCATCAGTCAATAAAACTCAGTGAACTCAGTTCAGTTTAATTAGATAGTATAATCAATAATAGTTTAGTCAAGCCTAGTATGGACTAGGAATCAGTTCAGTGTCTATTCAGTTGGGAGTAGAATTCAGCACCGAACGAACCCAAGGATGGGGGCATTTATGTTAGCAGAGGGTTTGACCTTTAGTAGCAATCCCTACATTATAGAACTACGTAGCTAGCGTAGGTTGAGATATTTTCCTGCCAGACTAGGGTTGATACATCTCATACAAATTTTCCTGCCAGCGAGGGTTGACAAAAGAGCTTTCTATTAGAGAGGGTTAACTCATAGTTGTCTTTACTCATGGCACGGTACTGATACCCTTCCAACTAGGGTCATAGGTTGGACCCCAATCTATTTAGAGAGGTGAATGTCGGTTAGATAATTACCTCCCGCAGTCTTAGTTTCAATCTTTAGAATAGAACTCAGTCCAGTTCTATAGAAATCAGGATTGTCAAACACAGTCACTCAGTTCAGTACGAAACTCAATGTATTTCTACAGAATCAGGACTGTTAGATACAATCATTTAGCTATTAGTTATACAGCATCAGTAAACTCAGTTATCAGTAAATCAGTAATTCAAAACTCAGTATCCAGTGTTATCACGACCTCAGTTATAGTTTAAGTATTTATTCATATACTCTCATTCAGTTATACTCATGTTATTTATTTAGTATTGTTCATGTATATGAACCCATGCATATCAGCCTACCTTACTTAGCATACCAGTACATTTAAAGTACTGACGCATACCTTTCTTTTATGCTATGATGTCTTATATCATAGGTTCAGGTGCACAGGATCCCGATTATACTTAGCATCTGGTCCTTCAACAGTAGACTAGTGGTGAGTCCCATTGTTCAAGGACAGATTTATTATTCCAGTACTCAGTTTATTTCACTAGTCAAAGTTAGTTGGGGACTTATCCCATCAACTTCTTGTTCAGACAGTAGAGGCTTTTTAGACTAGAGTATTTCAAACAGGTGTATCAGTATTAAGATTTTAGTACTCAGTATTTACTTATAGTTTTGAACCTTATGGAAAGTTTTCATCTAATTTCTGCATAATACAGTATTATTATTCAGTTATTATAGCAGGTACCAGTCATGGGTTAGTTTATGGTCCCTTGGGATAATGATCACCATGTAGCATCCGGGGTACATACTCAGGGCGTTATATACTCATACTATACTTTTACAACCTGCAGATCATAGTACGGGTTTTTTCATTGATGTATGCATCGTGCGGAGCAGCCCTGGTTCGGAGATTTAGAGTGAGCTCCTGATATTTGGAGTATTACTTATCGCTTTCTTATGTATTAGAATGGTTTTTAAGTTGTATTCGGAGACAAGTTGTACCATTGTATAATTCGTGATATATCGCTTTTATACTTTAATGATATTAGAAACTCTTGTACTAATACCACCGGGTTTTGGGATTCTTCTATGTATTGATCTTTAATCCATATATTTTGAATTTTTTTCCTTATATTATTGACTTATTCATGACTAGCCATTCCGCACTATAGTTTGGCTTGCCTACTGGTTGGTTATGGTAGGCGCCATCATGACTTGACAAATCGGGTCGTGACATTGTGAGTTTTGGTTAAATGTTATGACTTTTCTTGGTTGTGTTATTTCTAATAGGGAAACATGGTGGATCCACAGAAGGTTGAGATAGTTAAGAAATGAACTAGACCCAAAACTCCAACCGACATTAGGAGTTTCTTGGGCTTGGCTGGGTATTATATAAGATTTGTGGAGAGTTTCTCTTCTATTGCTGCTCCATTAACAAGATTGACTTAAAAGAAAGTTAAGTTTTTGCGGCCCGATGCTTGTGAGGATAGTTTTAAGAAGTTGAATGATAAGTTGACTTTTGTATCAATTTTGACCCTATCCGAGGGTACTGATGGTTTTGTTGTGTTTTGTGATGCGTCCCATATGGGACTAAGTTGTGTTTTGATACAGCCTGGTAAGGTTGTGGATGAAGCTTCTATGCAGCTTAAGGTTCATGGAAGGAATAATTTGACTCATAATTTAGAGTTGGTGGTTGTTGTTTTTTCTTTAAAGATTTGGTGCCATTATCTGTATGGGGTGTATGTGGATATCTATTTAGATCATAAGAGCTTGTAATATGTGTTCAAGCAGAAAGAATTGAACCTCAGGAAGAGGAGGTGGCTTGAATTGCTTAAAGATTACGACATGAGCCTTTACTACCATACAGGTAAAGCTAATGCTAATGCTGATGCTCTTGGCAGGTTGTCTATGGAGATTTTATCCCATGTTGATGAAAAGAAGAGAGGGTTGGTGAAATACATCCACAAATTGGCTAACTTGGGATTTCATCATTTTGACTCTGAGGATGGAGGAGCTATTATTTAGAAAGCAGTCAAATCATTTCTTGGTGCTGAGGTGAAGGAGAAGCAGGCCTTGAATCCTATACATATACAAATTAAGGATGATGTGGGTCAGTAAAAGGTTACGCCTTTTGAGATTAGGATATATGGAATTCTGAGGTACCAAAGAGAGGTTGCGTGTTCTTAATGTTGATGGGTTGTGGGAAAGGATTCTGACTGAGGCTCATCAGTTTTGACATATAGTTCATTCGGGTTCAACTAAAATGTACCTGACTTGAAGGAGATCTACTGGTGGAGCTATATGAAGAGTGTTGTAGAAAATTTTATTCCTAAGTGTATGGTTTGTCAACAAGTTAAGGTTGAGCACTTGAGGCCTGGTGGCATGTCTCAAGAGATAGAGGTTCCTGTGTAGAAGTGGGAGAAAATCAATATGGATTTCATTATAGGTCTTTCACGGTCTCACAATTAGTACGATTCGATTTGGGCTATTGTGGATAGGATGACTAAGTCCGCTCACTTCTTACCCGTGAGGACTAGCTACTCAGGAAAGGATTACACTAAGTTGTTCATTCAGGAGATTGTGAAGGTGCATGGTGCGCCAGTGTCCATTATTTTAGACTGAGGTACACGATTTTCTTCTTACTTTTTACATTCATTTTAGAGAGTTTGGGTACAGAGGTGAACCTTAGCACCGCTTTCCACCCTCAAAAAAATGGGCAAGATGAGCAAACTATTCAGGCTTTGTAGGATATGCTAAGGGCATGTATGATTGATTTTAAAGGGAATGGGGTTGATCATTTGCCTCTTATTAAGTTTGTATATAATAATAGTTATCATTTGGGCATTCAGATGGCTCCTTTTGAGCATCTTTATGGTAGGAGTTTAGGTCTCCTATTAGGTGGTTTGAGGTTGGTAAGACTAGGTTGTTTGGTCCTGACTTGGTTCATTAGGCCATGGATAAGGTAAAAGTGATTAGAGAAAGACTTAAAACTGCTCAAAGTCACTAAAAATCTTATGCGGAAGTGAGGTGAAGAGAATTGGAGTTCGAAGTAAATGATTGGATGTTTTGTAAGGTGTCTCCTATGAAATAATTCATGAGATTTGGGAAGAAGGGGAAGCTCAGTCCTCGTAATGTTGTCCATATCAGATTTAAGAAAAATTGGGGGCATTGCTTATAAGTTGGACTTGTATATGAGTTTAGGTTCTATTCATCCCATGTTTCATGTGTCCATGCTGAAAAAGTGTGTGGGTGGTCCTTCCTTGATAGTGCCTGTTGAGGATGTTGGTGTTACGGATTCCTTGTCTTATGAGGAAGTCGTGATTGAGACATTGGATAGGCAGGTTCATAGATTGAGGATCATGGACGTCGCTTCAGTGAAGGTTCTTTGGAGAAACCAAAAGGAAGAAGAGGCTACATGGGAAGTGAAGAAAAATATGAAGGTTAAATACTGATTCTTGTTCCTTGGGTTGGATGAAAGTGCTTAAGGTATGGGTTTCGCATTCCTCTTATCATTTTTCGAGTATGTCATTTAATTTTGGTGTATTCTTGCTACTCGTTCTAAAAATGTCTTAACTCATCATTCGGGGATGAATAAAGGGATAATGTAAGACCGTTAAAATTTCCATTATTTTATTTTTGACCTTTTCGTGTCTGAAATATCAATTTTTTCACTTAAATTGTGCTTAGGGATGTTAAAAGGGTAATCTAGGAAGGTTTTAGAATTTTTAGAAAGGGTGTGAGGCAATTTTAAAACATTTAGGTAGTGAGCCTCCGTGTTTTCATCATGCCATGGATGTTACCCTCTACAATATTGGAGTGGTACAGAGGATAACCTCCGCGATATTGGCGTGCCACACCAAGGCATAATTTTCGTGCAATTTTGTTTTATTCACTTGGGATGAGGAGCTCTTGGGTCTTTTCACCCTTGTACGACCCTTAAACATAAAATAAGCTTATTTCTTCAGTTTTCAAAGATCAAATTACTCTCTTTCACTCTCAAACTCAAAACCCAAGAAAACTCAAGGGTTTCATAGAGAATTCATCATCCGGGCTCCAAGCTTCAAAATTTACTTTGAATTCTTATGTTTTTAAGGCATATATCTCTTTCCCGAACATTAATTTTACATTGAGACATTTATTTGATGGATTTTCATGTAATTTAAATTATGGGTTTGAAATTGGGTTAAGTGGTTTTGGTTGTTATTGGTTTAATTACTTATCCTGTGATTTGAATTAATTATTCATGCTTTAAATTGACGTTTTTGGGACTGAATTGATACTTTAATTGAATGATTGGAATGGGAAACATGGCTTTCCCCAAATTGGCTGAATTTTGGCTTGAAATTACATGAACCTCAACCTACTTTATAAATTTGATTTAAATTATGGAAAATTATATGGTTTAACTTATTTTTGAACTCAATGCACTGCATTAAAGGATAAATGGACATAAAATAGTTTTTACAAGCCTTGTTGGTCATGGTTTTGGATTAAAATGATGTTGGATGGCCTTGGTGACCATGGATTAGATTTTAATGGAACTTGGGGAGTCAATATAGTGGTGTGAATGGATTTGGCATGTGTGATTTAGCTTGCAATCGTATTGATATGACGATACCAAGTGGTTAATGCCTTAATGAATGACTCCCAATTTAATTATTCGAACTATGTGCTAAATGGTTTTTATTTGGTCTTAAAGTGGGTTTTGTAGCTCATCGTGAAAGGTGGAGGTTCCGGGGGGACCAATACTGAAAACCTCTTGCCGGCGTGGGGATCTTTATGATCGTGTGTATAGTTCATACATTATATATACATTTTGAAATGGTTGGAGCCTTGGTGGCTTTGGCCCTTCTTCAGATTTCTCTAGTTTTTGCGACTAACATGCACTGGGGTCCTTCCGGGGGGCGGACTCATATAGTCCGTGGGTTTTTTTAAGACAATTAGAGCTACACAGTCCAAGTTAATGATTTTGAATCTCATGCTTCAACCTTGTTTTCTATCCCGGCATCTTATATATATGTATATAAATGTATGCATTAGGGTTTTGACATATTTTTGGATATAGCATTATGCTATCATCTTTTCTGAGTTACATATTAGCGCTCACTCCGCTAACCGTCCAAGGAAGCTACATTATTTCACAATGTAGGGTCCGAAGACACTTCTTTTATTCCTATATAGCGTTAGATGGACTAGCACAATAGTCAAGTAGTTGTGAAGTGGTGAACCTCCATCCTTCGGAAGGTCTTAGAATTTTTGTATTTCTTTATCTTGACTCAGTACTTTTGGATTCTTTTGGTCATGGTCAGAGGCATGTCGCGACCTGTTTGGTATTCTGATTTTATAGGCTATTGTGGACAAATGTGGGTTAATTTGTCATTGTTTTGACTCTTAACTTCGTTAAGTCATTTATCCATCTTTTTATTATTGTTTATTGGCTTCCGTATTATTATCATTATTATTTTTCACTCATGAGGTCAGGCGATGGGGTAGTCTTTTGTTCATGGTGGACTTGGGATACCCATCATAGCCAAGCCCTGGTTTGGATCGGAACAGCTTATAAAGAGTAGAACAAAGAAACTTGAGAGTGGTTGAGACGAAAGTATGTGTGGTTGCGTATGTCTAAACTTGAGAGTGGCTGAGAGGAAAGTAAGTGTGGTTGCATATGTCTTCACTAATGAATTCTTGTATTTATAGTACTTGTAATGCTCCCTTGAATTTTCAAACAATCTCTGCAAATTTTCTTCTTGATCTTGAGCAACCAGAAAAGATTTTGCTTCGTAATAAATATTGATTGTTGTAGATTCTCCTTCTCCTCTTTACAAGGCAAGTTGTGATAGTTGCACCCCTTATGCTTGATTTTCTTCACTTCACAGTCTTGTACAAGTTTGATTATATTTCTTATATATATTGCAATAAAGGATCTCTTGTATCACATAATAAATATTTTTATCCTTAGACTGATAATGTAGAACTTCGTGATTAACACAGCAGATTTATTTCTCGAAATAATTCGTGTTGTCTCTTTCCAATCAATAATATTTTTGAATATTTTCTTTCTATTTGTGCATCAATAATATATCTTTCAGCATCTCAATTTTTATCTCTATAGAATATTTTCTTTTCAAAGAAACAAATATTCTTCCCAATAAATTCTCTATATTCTTTTTTTTGCTTGAACAAATATGAGCTTTTATTTTGGCAATCCAAGAGAATTTCAATATCCTTTCGGAAGCTAATTTGGAGATTTTATTGTCCACCGCTTCGGCGAATCTCCGAGGATATTCCAGCGACGTAGCCAGCGGCCTCTTTCCCATCGACCTTGTTCTGGTAAACACTTTTTAACACCAATATTGCCGGATCAGCAGCACGGAAGCGTCCCGGTGATATCCAAACTTTGGTTCTTTCGTAACTTTATATAGTTTGATTTCTTTATATTATTTTGCTCCTTGTCTTTTCCTTGGTGCCAGGCCATTAGTGTGCTCTATTTTTCTTACTGTTAGTTTTGTCCTTAGCTCGGTTTTGTTTTTTCTCCCTATTTGTGTTTAGTTTTGTTTCTTGATTATTTCTTCTAATTTGTGTGAGCCTTGTATTTCCTGCTGCTGCTTTGTTACTACCATTGTTTAGATTTTCTTATATTTTCTTATAGTAGTGGCTGTGGGTGTTGATGGTTGGATAGGGTCATGTCCGAGGGGGTTGGGGCGGGGGGCCGTTGTGGGGGTAGGGGAAGAGAAAAGGGCGGGGGTGAGAGGGTGGCCAAGGTTTGGCCTCAGGGGTGGTAGAGAAAGACGTGTGGATAGAGATGGTAGGCTGAAGGTTGGGTCTTGGAATATAGGGACTCTTCAGGGTAAGTCCATAGAGCTTGTGAAGATTCTTAGAAAGAGAAGGATTAATATTGTGTGTGTTCAAGAGACCAAGTGGGTAGGGTCTAAGGCTAGAGATATGGATAGTTACAAGCTTTGGTACTTTGGGAGCGAGAGGCGTAGGAATGCAGTTGGCATCTTAGTAGATGAAAAACTTAGAGGTCAGGTAGTAGAGGTAAAGAGGATCAGCGATAGGTTGATGACTATTAAGTTGGTCATTGAAGGGTTTACCCTGAACGTGTGTAGTGCTTATGCGCCGTAAGTGGGCTTGGATGGGGAGAAGAAGATGCAGTTTTGGGAGGCTTTGGATGAGGTGGTGAGAGGCGTGCCTAGCTCGGAGAAGATTGTTGTAGCAGGAGATTTCAATGGACACATCGAGGCGTTACCGGGAGGCTTTGGTGATGTGCATGGTGGTTTTGGTTTTGGGGAAAGAAATGAAGAGGGGGCTACTCTATTTGATTTTGCGAGGTCCTTTGGGCTGGTGGTGGTGAACTCGGGCTTCCCGAAGAAGGATGATCACCTGATCACCTTCCGAAGTGCGATAGCCAAGACCCAAATTAACTTTTTATTGCTTAAGAAAAGGGATAGGGTGTTGTGTAAGGACTGTAAGGTCATCCCGAGTGAGAATCTTTCGACCCAGCATAGGCTCTTGGTTAGGGATTTGGGTATAAGGAAGGATAGGAAGAGAAGGGGTGAGGAGTGTAGACCTAGAATTAAGTGGGGCGGCTTGATGCTAGTAAATGCGTGGGAGATAAGGGAGAAGTTGGCGGGAATGGGGGTGTGGGAGTGTAAGGGGGACGTGGATAGTATGTGGGATAGGGTGGCTAGGTGCATCAGGGAGAATGCTAGTGAGGTGTTGGGTGTTTCTAGGGGCCGGGCCGAGCATCATCGGGGGGATTGATGGTGGAATAAAGAGGTTAAGAAGAAAGTGGAGACCAAGAAAGGGGTGTATGCTAAGTTGGTTGAGAGTAAGGACGAAGAAGAGAAGCGGGTAAACAGGAAAGAGTATAAGTTAGCTAGGAAGGAGGCTAAGTTAGTAGTTACGGCGGTTACGACGGCAGCTTTTGAGAGCTTGTATGTGGGGTTACAGGAGAAAGGAGGGGAAAAAAGTTATTTAGACTTGCTAAGGCTAGGGAGAGGAAGGGTCGTGACCTCAACCAGGTGAAGTGTATTAAGGGGAAGGACGGTACAGTGTTGGTGGAGGTCGGCCACATTAAGAATAGATGGCAATCGTATTTTCATAAGCTCTTGAATGACGAAGGGGATAGAGCTATTGTGTTAGGAGAGCTGGAGCACTCAGAGGAGTGTCAGGGTTTTAGTTATTGTAGACTTTTTAAAGTAGAGGAGGTTAGAGAGGCTGTTCGCAGGATGCGAAGGGGTAGGGCGACGGGGCCTGATGAGATACTGGTGGATTTTTGGAAGTTTTTTGGCGAGGCTGGTTAAGGTGGTTGACTGTATTATTTAACAAAATTTTCAAGACGACAAAAATGCTCAAGGCTTGGAGGTGGAGTACTATGATCCCTCTTTATAAGAACAAGGGTCACATTCAGAGTTGCAATAACTATAGGGTTATTAAGTTATTGAGTCACTCTATGAAGATTTGGGAAAGAGTGATCGAGGTGAGGCTGAGACGGATAGTGTCTATTTCGGAGAACCAGTTTGGATTTATGCCTGGCCGCTCGACAACGAAGGCAATTCACCTGGTACGGAGGCTGGTGGAACAGTATAGGGAAAGGAAGAAGGACCTGCACATGGTGTTTATCGACTTGGAGAAGGCATACGACAAAGTCCTCATGGAGGTGCTTTGGAGATGCTTAGAGGTGAGTGAAGTCCCGGTGGCATATATCAGAGCAATTAAGGACATGTATGATGGAGCTAAAACTCAGGTGAGGACGGCGGAAGGAGACTCAGAGCATTTCACTGTCTTGACAGGATTGCATCAGGGATCTACTCTTAGTCCCTTTTTATTTGCTTTGGTGATGGATGTGTTGACGCGGCGTATTCAAATAGAGGTGCCTTGGTGTATGCTTTTTACAGATGATGTAGTTTTGATTGATGAGATGCGCCGGGGGAGGGGGTGTGAATGATAAATTAGAGGTGTGGAGACAAACTCTTAAGTCTAAAGGATTCAGGTTGAGTAAGAGCAAGACAGAGTATTTGGAATGCAAGTTTAATAACGTGAGGCTGGAGAATGAGGTGGTAGTGAAGTTGGAATCACAAGTGGTATGTAAGAGGGATAGTTTTAAGTATCTCGAGGCCGTGATTCAGGGTAACGGTAAGATTGATCAGGATGTCTCGCACCGTATGGGGCGGGATGGATGAAGTAGAAGCTCGCTTCGGGGGTGTTGTGTGATAAGAAGGTCCCGCCCAAGCTTAAAGGCAAATTCTACAGGGTGGCAATCCGTCCGGCCATGTTGTATGGAGCGGAGTGTTGGCCAGTTAAGAACTCCCTCATTCAAAAAATGAAGGTGGCGGAAATGCGGATGTTGCGTTGGATGTGTGGGCTGACTAGGGGGATAGAGTTCGGAATGAGACTATCAGGGAGAAGGTTGGTGTGACTCCAGTGGAGAATAAGATGCGAGAAGTCCGATTGAGATGGTTCGGACACGTGATGAGGAGGGGCATGGATGCCCCGGCTCGTAGGTGTGAGAGGCTAGCTTTGGATGGTTTTAGGCGGGGTAGGGGTAGGCCGAAGAAGTACTGGGGAGAGGTGATTAGGCGGGACATAGAGCAATTACAGCTCACTGAGGACATAACCCTAGATAGGAAGATCTGGAGGACGCGAATTAGGGCAGAAGGCTAGGGTCAGTTTGGGTCGCTAGTGTAGGGAATTACTTGGTAGGGGTATTATTCTTGTTATGATACCTTGTTTCATGCTTTATTACGAATCTGTTTACTTTTCTCTGTTTTCTATTACTTGTGGGTGTCGTATTTATGCTATGCCATCTTGTTCCATGCTTTACTATGTATTTGTGTAGTATTCCGTGTCTCGAGCCGGGGGTCTATCGAAAACAACCTTTCTACTTCTTTAGAGGTAGAGGTATGGACTGCGTACATCTTACCCTCCCCAGACCTCACTATGTGGGAATACACTGGGTTTTTTGTTGTTGTTGTTGTTTCCATTTTACCTTGGATCTTGATTTGGATGTAAACACATCCATCTTCTTGATTTTGAATTTTGATCACTAAGAATTTGGATCTTTTTGCGAACTTGAACTTCAGACATATCTTGATGTTCTATAACTATTGGGCCCTCCTTGAGTAACAAATTGATTTTGACTTTTTCCTTATGTAGAATATTTTCTTTCATAGGATTATAGCAGATATTCTTCACAATATCTTCTTTTTCATATTTGCTGAGATCTTCACTAATTTGTTCTTCATTAAGTAAATTTTGATTTGGACAAATCTTTTTCTTCTGTAATATCTTCTTTTTCACGTTGTTTAGATCTTCACCAAATCTTTCATCATCAAATAAATCTGTACAAAAATAAATTTATCACAAGTAAAGGTTCTTTTATTAAATTGTATTGATTTGTTATCATCAAAATTAGCAGGTGAACCTTGGGTCTAACAGTTTGTGCTTGTGCGGTTAAACTTATAGGTTGTTTGGCCAAACTTCTAAAATCAACTTATTTTAAAAACATTCTTAAAAAAGTACTTTTAGTGAGAAACATATATATAAAAGTTCTTTGTGTAGCAATTAGTGTTTGACAAAGTTTTCTAAAAGTACTTGTAAGTAATATTTTTCTTAAAAATGCATGTACTTTGGAGAATTTTTTTTTAACTTTCGAAAATCGATTTTTGCTCCTCTCACAAGCACTTAATCTCTCCCAAATAAGGAAGTTTAAGAAAAATGCACACCAAAGTTTGGTCAAAAAGGCTATTAATTTTCAATTTCCTTGAATTTACTGCGTTGGAAGTTATCACGCCTTTGTGTCAAATTTCAACGTAATTCGTTCATTTGGAAGAGAGATTTTTTCAGAAGAAGGTGTTCCATTTCTTTCTTTCTTTTTTCCCACCTCTTTCTCCAAGGGGCTATTGGAGAGTAGCAGGTGAAATGAAGAAGAACGAAGTTAGGAAAGAATTTCAATTTTTGTGGAACGAAGTAGTTAACAATATCTTACAGTAGCTTCATTCCTTGATTGAATGCATATACTGAATGTCAGACTTGGCTGAAGGATAGACAGGGTTACCTAGTATCCCGCCATCTTACAAGTCCTAATGGTGTGCTTGTGATAGCTAACTACATGTAGCATTTCTTCAGACGTGCTAAAGCACGTCATGTATAATGTAATAGTACATCTACAGGGGTTGTCTGTCACAACAGATTCTTTAGGAATATGCATAAAACTAAAGCTGTTAGGTGGTACACAGATAAACAACAAACATAAAACACAAAGTCGTATTGCCTTCTTACTAGTCATAGCACCAGTGTCTACAAGCTAAAGTTTATGTAGTCAAAAGACAAGCTAATTAATGTTAACGAGGTGTAATAGTAAGAGTAACACCACTAATAAGATCACCACCCGATACATTGGATGATGATGCAAATAGGTCTCCGCTTCTAGTATTAGAATATGAAGATGATGACGTAGTTTCAGTGAAACTAGCTTTATTATCCAAAGGATCGGCATCAGTATAGGGAATCATGCGGAGTATGGTTTCCAGCGTCCTAACCACCTCCAGCATCGAGGGTCTGTCTTCTGGTTTGTCCTGGCAACAGCTCAGGGCCAACGCCACGAACTTCTCTGCACATTCAGAGGGGTAAGATCCCATGCTGTTGTCCAAAATGGAGAACATTATTCCCGATTTACAAGCCATATTGACCTGTCATAGACAGCTAAAGTTTTCATTCCTATGCCTCTATTGCTAAAATGATAGACAAATAATCAAATATCCACTGTTTTGGTATTCCAATAAGTTTTCAGCCGACAGAAATACCTCACGGACAATGTTTTTTCCATGTGAGATAGGATGCATGCCGGTTAAGATCTCCAGAAATACAACACCAAGGCTGTAGACATCACTTTTGTCTGTCATTTTACGGGTCAAGAAATATTCAGGATCAAGGTAACCCTGTGTACATACAGCCAGAATCTTATAAGATAATCAGCCAGATCATTGCACAAATATTTCCTAAAAGATGGAAAATCTACTGCTGAATGAAGCATAGTCAGACTTACAGGTGTCCCCTTCACGATTGTTGACACATGATTTGGCAGAACACCATCATCATCCTGGACAGGTGCAAGCCGAGACAATCCAAAATCAGCAACTTTGGCAGTGAGTTTAGAGTCCAAAAGAATATTGCTGGCTTTGACATCCCTGTGGAATATGGGTGGATCAGCTTCAGTATGGAGGTAAAGGATGCCTTTAGATGCACCCAGTGCGATCCCCAACCTTGCTCCAAACTTCAAATTTTGCTTAGTTTTAGCTGTCAAATTAAGGAAATCACCTACTCAGATAGCAATAGAAAATATTCTCAACCACAATCAATCTAAGTTTACCACAGCCGCATAAAGAAACTAAGAACTTTTCTTGTTATGATAAGGAAAACGAAGATGGAATCTATGTTGTCTCTCACTATTGGACTTCCTGAGGTATCTTTCCATTATGCAAGTTTTAGATCAGTCACCACCTTGACATTGGTTTCCGTACGAACGCAATAAAATCCTGAAGCCTGTATTATCAGTTCACCATAGTACTAATGACACAACATGTGCATGGATCAGCTATAAATATTGAAACCCCTCCTTGGCTCTTCACTCCTAAACTAAAAGGAAGAAATGGACGATTAATCATACTAAAGCAGGAAACAACCCGGAAAAAACTACCTACCAGAAAGCCAGTCTCGCAAAGTTCCATTGGGCATGAACTCATAAACCAGCATCTGCAAATGTATCAACAGAAGACTGTAAGTTTCCAGAGAGTGAAGAACATAAGAAACGGATTTTACTTGTTGATAAACAAGTGGAACATAAGTTTGATAAATTAACCGAGAGATGTTGATGAAAGCAAAAAACTGCAGCTTTATTAAGAATTCTGACTTATTTATAAATTACAATCTTAACTGAAAAAGTAACCAACTCCTAAGGATAAGGATAAGGATTAAATAGAAACTAATTAACAGCTGACTAATATTAACTTCTAACAGATAATATAGAATTCAGACTGCTGCAGCTCTTATGCATTTTTCTAACACTCCTTGCTTTAAGAGCTGCAAATTCCAAGTTTTTTCCTGAGAAGTTGAAATTTGCTTCCCGGTAAAGACTTGGTGAAGATATCAGCCAGCTGCTCCTCAATTTTGCAATAGAGCAGAAACACATCACCAGTTTTTTGCACTTCCCTCAACAAAAAAAGCTTGATATTGAAGTGTTTTGTTTTGGCATGAAATACAGGATTGTGAGAAATTGCTATCGCAGATTGGTTGTCTCCAAATACTTCAGTTCCTTTTGTTTGATTCATATGCAGATCAATAAATATTTTCCTCAACCACAGAGCTTGATTCACTACTGCAGCCACAAATTCTGCCTCTGCAGTGGATTGAGCCACAATATCCTGCTTCTTTGAGCACCACGAAAATATTCCTGAGCCAAGACTAAAGCAATATTCAGATGTGCTCTTCATGTCATCCACTGATCCAGCCCAATCACTATCAGAAAAATCCAAGTAGTTTCAGATTTGGATTTTTCTGAAACTTGACACCATAATTAATGGTTCCTTTGATGTATCCGATTACTCTTTTTGCTGCTTTTAGATGCAGCTCACTAGCCCAATGCATGAACCTCAATAAAATGCTTACAGCATACAAAATATCAAGTCTTGTAGCTGTGAGATACATCAATCAGCCGACTAAGCCTCTGAAGTACGTTTCCTCCACTTTCTCTGCTCCATCATTCTTGCTTAGTTTCTCTTTTTGGATCATAGGAGTACTCATCTCCTTGCAATCTTCCATGTTGAACTTCTTGAGAATTTCCTTAGCGTATTTCTTCTGGCAAATGAAAACTTCATTCTGTCCCTGTTTGATTTCCATTCCAAGAAAATAGGACATTAGACCAAGATCATTCATCTCGAAGGCTTGCATCATTTCTTGCTTGAAATCCTCAATATGCTTTGTATTGCTCCATGTAACTAGTACATCATCCACATATATAGACACAACAAGAATAGTAATGCCATTATGTTTAACATAAAGAGTAGATTCTGATACTCTTTTCAAAGCCTAACCCAAGCAAATGATCATCTATTCGACCATACCAGACCCTTGGTGCCTGTTTAAGTCCATAAAGAGTCTTTCTTAGCCTGTAAACTTTGTCCTCCTTTCCTTTTGCCACAAAGCCTTCGGGTTGCTCAACATACATTTCTTCCTGGAGAAAACCATTAAGAAATGTAGATTTGACATCCATCTGATACACTTTCCATCACAATTATGCAACAAGAGCAAGAAGTAACCTGATCGTGTCAAGCCTAGCCACTGGTGCGAATGTATCAAAATAATCCACACCAAAAATTTGAGCATATCCCTTAACAACAAGTTTTGCTTTATGCTTGTTGACTAAACCATCGACATTTAACTTTGTTCTGAAAACCCATTTCAACCCAATTACTTTTCTGTCTTCAGGTTGATCAACAAGCTCCCAAGTCATGTTCTTCATAATCATAAACAACTCCTCTTTCATTGCAGCCACCCAATTTTCATCATTCTTGACTTCAATGTATACATTAGGTTCACATACTGCCACACTACATCTCTGAGTCGAGTATCTTTACCTGGTGAATGATCCACCATTTCATCTTGCGATGAGAGTGATATTTGTTTTTCAGGAACTTTGGCAGGAAACTTTTCTGCTGAGTCCGAAGAGTTTAGCACAGATTTCTTTGAGTCTTCCCAACACCATTCTTCATTCTCCAAAAAATACACATCTATACTGAAGATTATATTTTCAGTTTGCGGTTGGAAGACTTTATATGCCTTTGAAACTGCACTTTATCCAATAAAAATGCCTGGAACAAATTTCTTATCTAGCTTGTCTCGTTTAACCTGAGGAACATAAAAAAAACAGAGACAGCCAAACACTTTAAGAAAGTTTAATGATGGTTTGAACCCATACCAAGCTTCAAAAGCAGTTCGATCTTTCACCGCCTTTGTGGGAAGCTTATTTTGGAGAAAACCTGATGTATTTGCAGCTTCTGGCCAAAATTTCTTTGGCAAGTTCTTCTCGTGCAACATGCATCTGGTCATCTCCATTATGTATTTGTTCCTTCTTTCACTTACTCTATTTTGTTTGGAGTATATAGAGTAGTAAGTTGATGATGAATCCCTGCTTCCTAACATAAAATGTTGAATTGTTGAGAAGTGTATTCCTTTCCATTATCTGTTCGTACAGACTGAATTTTACAATTAGCTGCATTTTCTACCTTTGCTTTGAACTTCCGAAAGACATTAGCAGCCTCTGACTTATGCTTAAGAAAGTAAATCCAGCACATGCGAGTTAAATCATCAACAAAAATGATATAGTAAAGACTACCTTTTAGTGAGGGAGTTCCTTTGAGGTCCTGCTATATCAGTAAGAATTAGTTACAATTTCTTTGAGGCTCTCCAAGTTGTCTTTGGAAATGGAAGTCTGCTTTGTTTCCCATATGGACACGCAAGGCAATTTGAAGAATTCACTTCTAAAACAGATAAGTCCTCGACTATTTTTACTTTTTGCATTTTAAGCAACCCTTCATAGTGATAATGTCTGAGTCTTTTGTGTCATACTTCTGCAACATTTTCTTTGACTGAAAAAACCACATGCTCCTCCTCAAATAGATCTAATGAGAAACTTTTACCTCTCATTCTTACTTTAAACATTTCTCGATCTGATGCATCCTTGATCAAGCAATGTTTATATTCAAAATTTAATTTGAAACCGTTTTCCATCAATTGACCAACACTAAGCAAGTTCTAATCTATTTCAGGTACATAAAGCACTTCAAAAATTGTTTTTATACCTGACTGGCTTGGAATAGCAACCGTCCCTTTTCCTTTTACAGGAATATATTCACTGTTACCTATTCTGACTTTAGTAATGGTCGTAGGCTTCAATTCCTTGAAAAGATGTTTGTCGTTTGTCATGTGATTAGTGCATCCACTATTAATCAACCAACACTCACTTGATGATTTACTTGAAAAACATGTAGCAACAAAGAGTTGATCTTCCTCTTCTCCATCAACAATCTGAGCATCTGCTACTTGTTGCTGATTGTTGTTCTTGCAAATGACAACTTCATGCCCAAGTTGATTGCATTTACTACGCTTAGCATCAGGCATTCTCCAACACTTGTATGGTGGATGACCTTTCTTGTTACAATGCTTACATGGAGGAAAACTTCTCTTTGTGTTTCCAGTTTTTCCTTTGGCAGTGCCTGTTGGAGCACTTTCACCATTCTTCTTGTTCTTCTTCTTTTAATTTTTGCCTTCATCTTGAGGCTTGGCAAACAATGCTCCATCGGTATTTCCTTTTATCTCTCGTGACCTTTCATTGTTCTTGAGCCTGCAAAGCATTCAACAACTCCGCCAAGGTCATCTTGGACAGATCCTTGGTGTTTTCCAAAGTAATTATGGTTGCTTCAAATCTTTCCGACACAGTTACCAGAATTTTTTCAACAATATGAGAATCATTAAACACAGAACCAAGAAACCTTACCCTATTTGCTATGTTCAGGAGCCTTTCAGAGTAATCTTTTATGATTTCGATTTTTTTCGTCTTCTGCATCTCGAAATCTATTATAAAATTCAGAACTAGCATACCTCTGATCCTTTCATCCCCTTCATATTCTGACTTGAGATAATCCCATATGTCTTTGGCTGACTTTAGAGACATAATTCGAGTGAAAATTGAAGATACTACTGAAAATAGACATGTTTTTGCCTTTGATTTTCTAGTTTTCCTGTCTTTATGGTTCTTGATCTGGGCCATAGTTGGATTGTTAGGCAACGAAGGAATTTCATAATCCTCTTCAACTGCCTCCCACATATCCATGGCATCTAGATAATTTTTTTTTTATTTAATTTGGTATTTTATTAATAATTAACAAACAATAATGGACCAACCCATTATACAATTAAACATTGTAATCCTATTTATCTGATCCGGCCCAACCCGGATCCAATAACAACAAATATAATCAGTAGGTTTCCAAAAATGATAACTTTCCTAATCCCTATCTCATTCACGCCGCCTTTCAACATATTCCTTCCTTTCTTCAACGTTGGCTTCTTTCAATTGTTACTCTGGAGAATCGATCTTGTACCGCCTTCTTGTCGAAGCTTCTCCTTCAGATTCAGCTTCCAACAGTGAGTATTTCCTCCCTTACTTTGTTGTCTCAACTTCGTATAACTTGAATATTGATGCTGCTTCTTTTGTATCTGATTTCTCCGATTTATGAGACTCTGAAGGGCATTTTGAGCATCTCTGCTGGCTCTATTCAACTGGGTTAAGCTGCTACTTCCAAGTATGACTCTTCTCATTGCCTTTTTGTTCCATTTAAGAATTTTCCAATGCTTGCCTTAGTGCTTTCTGCTTGTGATGCTCAGATCTAGACAAGATGATGATAAGGGATGCTTGGACCACGAAGAATCTGGTATCTGCTTTACAATTAGGTTTATGCAGCTGAAATCTCCCCCTAGATCCTACCATGAAGCTAAGAATCTATTTTGTTGGCTGAAGTAGTTTAGAGTAGTTAAAGCATGCTTTGTTTTTGCTGTGTTCATGACTACATAGCCTAACTTCCCAATTGCCCTCTATCCCTTTAGTGGTGTGATTCTCAAATAGGGGCACTGCTATTTATCACTATTAAGAATAGTTTTTCCTTTCTTCTGAAGTTGTTGAAAACTGGTGATAGAGATTGCTCCTGACTCTATTGCTAGATTAGCAAGATAATCAGCTAACTGATTTCCTTTCCAGTAAATGTGCTTATATATTACTTGTTTATCTTGCAAATACTGCTCTATCTCCTTTACTATGCTTACAATGTTCCATGGACACTTCCAATTTCCTGATAATACCTTCTGCATAACTAGAGAGTTCATCTGAATAATTACCTCATCATATTGTGTCTGGTTACAATGCTTAGCTGCATGCAGAATTGCATTTGCTTCTGCCTACATACTATTTGCATATTGTTATGGTTCTGCGTTAGCATATAGCACATCACCATTCCCACCCCTTAGACAAAAAGCATATGAACTGCCTCCCTCTTCACTTCTGACTGCCCCATCAGTATAATATTTCACCCAGCCATCTTCAGGCATCTCCCACATCACTTTTGTCACCTTGATCTTGCTTTTAGACTTAGCTAGCTCCTGTACAATTTGAGGCCATTTAGTAGAGAAAACTCTTGTAGGTTGTCTGACCATTAATAAAAGCCTCAAATTTCTTGTTATGTTGTGAATGAGTCTCAAATCTGTAGTGCTCTTGTTCCCACGCTTCTTTCTGTTTCTTCTTCTCCAGAGTTCCCATAGAATAATGCTAGGAAGAGCATGATAATAAGATTGTTCTTTCATCTTCACCTCAGCCTCCCACCACTTCAAAATAGTACCCCTTAGAGTCAAGTTTTGAATACATATACTTGCAAAAGAAGAAAAGTAGAACCAAGTCTTGTTAGCATAAGGTGACCTTCTGAAAACATGTGCAAGTGTCTCCACTGCAGGTTCTTCACAACACCAACATTTAGAAGGTCCCTGCATCCCCCATCTTCTAGCATTATCGCATCCCCCATCTTCTAGCATTATCATCAACTAGTATTTTCCTCTTCCATAACCTTCACATAAAGAAGCATATTTTGAAAGGTAAACCAACAACAACAACAAACCCAGTATATTCCCACATAGTGGGGTCTGGGGAGGGTAGAGTGTACACAGTCCATACCACTACCACTAAAGAGGTCGAGAGGTTGTTTCCGATAGACCCCGGGCTCAAGACAAAAGACAGTATGAAAGAGCAACAAAAGCATAGAACAGGATAAAATAACATATGTACGACATCCACAAACATATTGTACATTGCCAAACACGGGACACCAAGTTCAACCTAAATACTGACTGCGACTCATTCACACCCTTAGCCCTCTATCCTAATGCTATTCCTCCATAACTTCCTATCTAGGGTCATGTCCTCAGTCAGCTGTAACTGCTCCAAGTCACGCTTAATCACTTCTCTTCAGCATTTCTTCGGTCTACCCCTACCCCGCTTGAAACCTTCCAAGGCCAACCTCTCACATCTACGAACTGGGGCATTCGCGCCCCTCCTCATCACATGACCAAACCACCTCAACCTCACTTCCAGCATCTTATCCTCTACTGACACTACTCCCATCTTTTCCTGAATAATTTCATTCCTAACTCTGTCAGCCCTCGAGAATCCACACATCCAACGCAACATCCTCATTTCCGCCACCTTCAACTTTTGGATATGAAAATTCTTAACCGGTCAACACTCCGCTCCATACAGCATAGCAGGTCGGACTGCAATTCTATAGAATTTGCCTTTCAACTTGGGGGGCACCTTCTTATCGCATAAAATTCCCGAAGCGAGCCTCCATTTCATCCAACCTGCCCCAATACGGTGAGAGACATCCCCATCTATCTCTCCATTCCCCTGAATCGTAGACCCGAGATACTTAAAACTATCCTTCTTGCAAACCGCCTGAGAATCCAACTTCACTATCACCTACTCTTGCCTCGATTAACTAAACTTGCACTCCAAGTACTCCGTCTTGATCCTACTCAACCGAAAACCTTTAGATTCCAAGGTTTGTCTCCAAACCATTCAGCTTATCGTTAACCCCTTGTCGCGACTCCTCAATCAAAACAATATCATCCGCGAAAAGCATACACCAAGGCACCTCGCCTTGAATATTCCGCGTCAACACATCCATCACCAAAGCAAATAAAAACGGACTTGGAGTCAATCCCTAGTGCAACCCTATCAAGACTAGAAAATGCTCAGAATCTCCTCTCACTGTCCTTACCCGAGTCTTCGCCCCCTCATACATGTCCTTAATCGCTCTAATGTATGCCACCGGGAGCCCTCTCGCCTCCAAGCATCTCCAAAAAACCTCCCTAGGGACCTTGTCATACGTCTTTTCCAAGTCAATAAACACCATGTGAAGATCCCTCTTTCTCTCTCTATACTACTCTACCAGTCTCCGCACTAGGTGAATTGCCTCAACCGTGGAGCGACCAGGCATAAAACCAAATTGATTCTCTGAAATAGACACAATCTTCCTCAACCTCCGCTCCACCACGCTCTCCCAAATCTTCATCGTGTGACTCAACAACTTAATACCCCGGTAATTGTTGCAACTCTGAATGTCACCTTTGTTCTTATACAAAGAAATCATCGTGCTCCATCTCCATGCCTCGAGCATCTTTGCTGACTTGAAAATATTATTAAATAAGTCAGTTAGCCACCTCAAACCAGTCCGGCCAGAGAAATTCCAAAAATCCACAGGAATCTCATCGGGCCCCATCGCCCTGTCCCTTCACATCTTGCGAATAGCCTCACTGACCTCCTCTACCTTAAAACGCCGACAAAAGCCAAAGTCGCGACACTTTCCGAACTGCTTTAACTCCCCTAACACGACACCTTTGTTCCCCTCATCATTCAAGAGTCTATGGAAATACGACTGTCATCTTTTCTTAATGAGGACGTCTTCCACCAAAACTCTGTCATCCTCCCCCTTAATGCACTTTACTTGGTCCAGATCCCGATCCTTCCGCTCCCTAACCTTGGCAAGCCTAAACAACCTCTTCTCCCCGCCCTTCTCCTCTAACCCCTTATACAAACTCTCAAAAGTTGCTGTCTTAGCAGCCGTAACTGCTAACTTAGCCTCCTTCTTAGCTAACTTGTACTCCTCCTTACTCGCCCGCTTCTTCTCTTCATCCTTACTCTCAACCAACTTAACATAAGTCGCCTTCTTCGTCTCCACCTTCTTCTTAACAGCTTCATTCCACCACCAATCCCCCCGATACCGGCCAGACCCACCTCTCGAAACATCCAACACCTCTCTAGCAGACTCCCTGATGCAACTAGCAGCCCTATCCCACATACTTTCTACGTCCCCCTACTATCCCATACCCCCATACCCTCCAACTTCGCCCCTATCTCCAAAGCACTACCCGGAGTCAGACTGCCCCACCTAACTCTAGGTCGACCCTTCCCACCCCGCCTCAACTTGCCCTTCTTAATAACCAAGTCCATCACCAGGAGTCTATGCTGGGTCGCAAAATTCTCACTCGGGATAACCTTACAATCCTTACACAAAGTTCTATCCCCCTTCCTAAGCAGCAAAAAGTTAATCTGGGTCTTGGCTAACCTACTACGGAAAGTAACTAGATGCTCTTCTTCGGAAAGTTGGAATTCACTACCACCAACCCAAAGGCCCTCGCAAACTCCAAATATACTTATGAATGTTGCTCATGTGACCCTTGTTCCTGATATACTGCCAAGCACTCTTCACTTTGAAATCTCCCTTTGTATCCATAGTCCACATTGGAATATCCTGACTTTCTCCTGTAGGTGGTTGAACTTTAGTAAGAATATGCTCAGCAATTTCTGGTGTAACATATTTTTAACTAACTGTTTTTATCCCATATACCTTCTCTTGTGATATCTTTGACTTGTTGGTACTACATATTCTCCTCCCAATTTGCTTTCATTAAGGAGACTAAATCACCATATCCAGTCCAATTATCTAGCCATAAATTAGAATTGCCTTCCTTCAATTGCCATACTATCAAATGCTCCACCAAATCTCTAGCAATTAGCATCTTCTTCCATACCTGTGAACCCCCTGATCCAGTTTTCCATACCAGCAGTGTTGGATGCTCCTTTCTGCAATATTTATTGAACATATACTCCTTCCAAATGGATTTTGTTGTCCTAAAGGTCCACCACAGTTTACAGAATAATGCCATAAAAACATTAGACAATCTTCTAGAACCCAACCCTCCTTCCTCTTGTGGTAGACACACATCCTGCCACTTCACCCAATGCTTACCCTTTTCTCCAATTTTACTACTACAAAAAAATTGAGCAAGAATCTTTTGTATAGAATTCAGTACATTTAGAAGTGAATTCATCACTAATAAACAGTGAATAGGAACACACTGCAACACATGCTTAATCAACACTGCTCTACCTCCAACACATGCTTAATCAACACTGCTTTACCTCCATATGAAAGAAGCTTTCCTTTCCAATTCTGAACCTTATTTGCTATCCTATTCACTAGCTGCTAATAATATTCTTTTTTCTTCCTCATATAAAAAATAGGACAACCAAGATATGTGAAAGGAAAATCTTTCCTCAATATGCCTGTAGCAACTTCTGCTATTATTCTCACTCCATTAGAAACCCCTTTGTGCAAATATATTGCACTTGTCTTTGTTGATCTTCTGACCAGATACTACTTCATATTTGTCCAAAGTATTAGACACCAACTGCAATGTTCTCACTTCAGCTTTGCATAATATGATCATATCATCTGCAAAAGCTAAGTGATTCAATTTAGGACTTCCTCTTGGCATACCAAACAGCTTAAAATCCTTTTCCTGCATTACTTTCTAGAGATTCCTAGACAGAACCTCTGTTGCAATAATGAATAAAGTAGGTGACAAAGGATCACCCTGCTTCAACCCCCTAGAAGATTTGAAAAATCCTTTTGGTTGCCCATTCAAGAGAATTGAATACCAATTGTTCTCTAACAATCTATACACCATGTCTATAAGACTTTCAGAGAATCACATTTTCCTCAATACCTTGGTAAGAAATAGTCATTCCACCCTATCATATGCCTTCATCATATCAAGTTTCATGACCATATTAGGAAGTTTACCCTCTTTTTTCATTTCTGAGACTATTTCCTGCACCACTAAAACATTCTCAGCTATGCTTCTTCCCTGAATAAAACCTGCTTGTTCTGGAGAAATCAACTGTGGTAATAAGCCTTTAATCCTCTCATAAATAATTCTTAAAAAGATTTTATTCACAAAATTATTGAGTGATATAGGCCTCATATCTGAAAATGTATTCACTACTAACTTTTTTGGAAGTAATACCAAATTAGTATGAGTAATGAATCTACGAAGCTGGAAACCACAAAAGAAAGCAATTACCATTTTGTGAATATCCTGCTTTATAATTTCCCAAGCATCCTGATAAAAAGCTCTAGTAATGCCATTAGGTCCCCCTGCACTATTCCTGTTTAATCCCATTACTGCATCTTTTACTTCATCTTCATTAGGAATCCTCAAAATCTTCTTATTCTGTTGTTCAGTTGCTAGATTTGGAACTTCATCTAACATAGAAAAATCCTCTGCATCTTCCTGTTTAGTAAACTGATTCTGAAAAAAATTAATAGCTGAATCAGCATCTCTTGTTCTTCTTCCATCCACTCACCCTGCTCGTTCTGAATTCTTCTGATTCTTAATCTACTCCTTCTTCCTTTAAAAATTGTATGGAAAAAATCTGTGTTCCTTTCTCCATTTTTAAACCATTCATAACCTGCTTTCTGTCTCCAAAAATCTTTTTACCTCTTTAATTGCAAGTTTAGTTTAGCTTGAGCCTTATTCAAATTTGCTCTGTTTACTCCACTAGGATTTTCCTCAAATTGCTTCTCTTTAACTTTGATAATATCTTCCAGTGTTGCTATTTCCTGAAATATATTACCAAAAGTTTCTTTACTCCACCTTGACAAAGCTGTTTTTGTTTTCTTCAGCTTATGTTGAAACACAATGAAAGGATTCCCTTCTATCTCTGCTGTCCAATTTTGTTTGATCACTTCCAAACATGATTCTTCCTTCAACCACCAATTCAAAAACCTGAATGATCTGATTATCTGTTCTCTTTCAGTTCTGAATTGAATTAGGATCGGGGAACAATCTGATCCACTTCTAGGTAAATGCTCCACATCCAAAGTCTGAAATAAACGCTGCAACCTATTATTGTACAAAACTCCATCCAATCTTTTAAATATGCAAGCTTCATCAATTATCCCATTCCACCAAATATATTTGTTTCCTTTAAATTGAGGATCATCCAGGTTACACAAATTAATACACTGATTAAAATCCTGTGTTTCATTGAATGTAACTGGTAACCCCCCCCCCCCCCCCCCCCCCCCCCCCCAATTTTTCTTCTTCTTCTTATGACATTGAAGTCTCCCCCTATTATCCATGGCTGTTGAAAAGCATCTGCCATATCTAGTAATGATTCCCATAATTCTTGCCTTTCTGTTAAGCTACATTTGGCATATACTAATGTTACAATTAAAGAAACATCAGCATCATGATTTTGTAACTTCAATGATAATTATTGCTCCTCATCCTTCACTACGCTATATTCCACATTTTCATCCATGAAAGCCCATATCTTACCATTAACATTTACTACTACATGCCTCATCCCTAATCTTCTTCTGTACTTCTCTATTTTCTACTTATCTTGAAAAGGTTCCATAATCCCTACAACATAGAAAGGATGTCTTCTCTGCATTGTGATTAATCTGGTAAAGGCCTGCTGTGTATTAACAGACCTTATATTCCATATTAATGCATTCATGGTTTAATCTTAGCAGTATGACTCCTTGTACAAATTGTAGCTGAGGTTGCACTACTCCCTTTATTCTTCTTTGTTTGTTTTCCCTGCTTGCTATTCAAAACCTCCATTTGCATTGGTGATAAATCTACATCTTGAGCTATTTGAGTGATATTATCATCCAAATTATTTCCATCCATGTTTTTTTTCTTTTCATTGCAGCTCTCCAGTAGCTTATCTGATTGAATAGCTAAAGGAGAAATCCCTTCCAACACCATCAGCTCATTTGTTTCTCTATGCCACAACTGCATTTGCTTCTCTTCTTCATCCTTCTTCAATCCTTCAGTGGTACCTTCCTCCTATTCCTCTATTCTTTTTTTAACATTCTCATCTGCTGGACATCCCCTTGCTGATTCTTTTTTTCCTTGTCATTATTATTATTTGTTGGCTTCCCTTCTTCCACTTCTTGAATATTACTCTTTCCAAAACTTTTGTTAACCCAATCCTTAGTACTGAGTTCTTCTACTTCTGCTTGGACTTCCCTCTGTTCTTCTGTGTCTGCATTTTCTGGGTCAGTCAGTTCTTCTTATCCTTCTTTGTCCTTTAAAGCATTAAAAGAATTGGACACTGGAAGGTCCTCATCGTTATTTTCATTTACCTCTCCTAGAATACGACCAGACCTGTCCTTCCTGTATCTATTCTTCCTTGTAAGCCACTGAAAATTGTTATTGTTTCCTCTTCTTATGTTACTCTGATGCTGAGGTTGCTGATTCTTTTGTTAACCAGATTCCTTATTCACAGTGTTTTCTTCTGTACCTTTACTCTCCTCCTTCATTTTTTCATATAATTCCGGATGAATTTTCCAACAACTTCCCTCACATGCCCTTGTAAACAACAATCTTGACAATACTTAGGCATATAATCATACTGAATTTGTATCCATTTAGACTTTATTTCCCTAGTAAGATCATTCTCGTCATTTATTCTTATCCTTCGTGGTAATGTTGCAAGTAAATCCACCTCCACTTTAACTCTTGCACAACTAGGCCTAGTATGATTTTTAGTTGCCATGTCTACTGTGAGAGGCCTCCCTACTGCTGCGCTATTGAAAAGATTGCATCTTTTGCAAAAAATTTTGGAGGAAGATCTGGCATTACTATGGGTTTCGGGGAACCCTAATACTAGAATTATCCACTATTTTTGGCTTCAACAGATCTGCAAACTTAGGATTATTATTCATTTTTTGCTGCTCGTTTATTGTCCCCTCTATACTACACTTACTACTGTCGTCCGGTGGGAATTTCCCACCGGCTAAAGTGGCCATATTGGCGGGAAAACTATGGCTTTTATGGTTGTCGACTGCTAGGGTTTTTTGGGCTTTTTATCATGGCATCTAGATAAGTTTCCATCCTTACAGCCCAAATCTGATAGTTTTCACCATTAAAAACAGGTGGTGCCATTGTTGAAAAACTTGATTCTGCTTTCATGCTTCATAAACTTGCCTTGTTTCAATTCTGACTTTGATGAAACACCCACAGATCCCTCAAGAAATAAGTTCTTTGATACCAATTGAAAGTTTCCAGAGAGTGAAGAACATAAGAAACATCAACAAGTGGAACATAAGTTTGATAAATTAACAAAGAGATGTTGATGAAAGCAAAAAACTGCATCTTTATTAAGAATTCTGACTTATTTATAAATTACAATCCTAACCGAAAAAGTAACCAACTCCTAAGGATAAGGATAAAGATTAATAGAAACTAACTAGATGTTGACTAATATTAACTTCTAACAGATAACATAGAATTCAGACTGTTGCAGCTCTTATGCATTTTTCTAACAAAGACTCATAATTTCTCGACTGTATCACTTTGTGTCTTAAAAAGAATACTACAACAGCTAATGAAAGCATTCAGTCTGCTCATTAGCAACTGAAGTGAGAAAGAATACAAGAAGGTTTATGATGCTACACTAAAGAAATACGACTCGCTATAATTAGCATGATGAATGTGTGGATTATTAATGACTAAAACAGTTGAAGTTGAAAAGATTTTCAGGCTTTATCATACCTGCTCTCCTTCCTCGTCACAGTACCCAAGCAACACAACTAGATTACGGTGATGTAACCTTGATAATAGTTCTATTTCGGTCAAGAATTCGTTTTGCCCCTGCAGGGATCCTTCTTTTGCTCGCTTGATTGCAACAATTGTTTTGTCAGCTAAAATTCCCCTAAAAACAGAACCATATCCGCCTTCACCAACTTGAGTCGAGGTATCAAAGTTATTGGTGGCTGAGGCCATTTCTCTGAAGGTGAAACTTTTAACACCATCTACTTTTATAGAGAGGCTTGAAGCTGCAAACAAAAACACATACTACAGAAAAAATTGAAAACAGCAGACTTGATAAAGTAAAATTATAGCTAAACTAATAAGAGAACTTACACAAACGTTTTCTTGAAAAGATGCTTTGATACTTAGCATGTCGTCTTGTGATTAATATAGTGGCAATTGTGGAAACAAAGGCAGCAAAAGCACCTGCTGCTACAATGCAAGCTATCAGAACACCTTTGCTTTCCTTTTTATGTTGGATTTCAGGATTCACTGCAGCAATGCGAAGATCATATGAGAAATATAGATCTAGTAAAGGAAATAAAGCAATTGAGACATTATATGGATTTCCTGGAATGATGTCAGCTATAACATTGTGGCAACTAAAAGAAGTAAAACTAACAACACAAGAAAAGGTATAAAAAACAAATGGTGGGGTTAATGTGCAACTATTTTAGAAGTCCATTTACAAGTCATTCAAAATCAGGAACTAACTTCTGTGGAGTCTCACATTGGTGGGACAAGGGTTATTTGGTTTCCTTATATGGCCTTTGGACAATCCTCCACTCACGAGATAAATTTTAGAGAGTTAGGTCCAAGGTCCATTCTTTTATCATGGTATCAGAGGGGGATCCATCTCAATTATCACTTTTGATGTTGGACCCCATATTAAATCGCCCACACACCGAATGTACAGTCTTGGGCATGTGCAGGAGGGGGGTGGGGGATTGTGTGGTATGGTGTGGTGTGAAGCATCCTTCATTGGCCCTTTAAGGGATGTGTGGTTTCTTTAATATGGTTTGGGTGATTCTCATATCTTGAGCTGGCTTTGGGAGTTGAATTAGGTCCAAGATCTATTTTCTCGTATATGGTTAACAGGACAATGATAAGTCAATCGATTGCACTTCGAAAAGGTACACGATCGACTCGTAACACTAACCTCCATTATACATTTTCAAGTAATCACTATCTATCATCACCCAATTATGTCTTTGTTTTATTTTTTTTTTTTGTGGGTGTGTGGGGGGGGGGGGGGGGGGGGGGGTCTATAGTGTGATGTGAAGCAGCCTTCATCGGCCCTTTAAGGGATGTGTGGTTTCTTTAATATGCTTTGGACAATCCTCACATCTTGACCTAGCTTTGGGGTTGAGTTAGGTCCAAGATTCATTTTCTGGAGTATGGTTAAGAGGACAATGATAAGTCAATCGATTGCACTTCGAAAATTATCGACTCGTAACACTAACCTCCATTATACTTTTGTAAGTAATCACCATTTATCATCACCCAATTATGTCTATTTTTGTCCTCTATTTCCACCCCTAGGTCTACAGATGAATCACTTTCTCACTAAGGATAGATGCAGGCTAAGATTGATGAGATATCTACTTTATAGGTGAGTGGTACTTGAGATCTTGTTCCTTTTCCCTCAGGCAAATCTACTATTGGTTGTTGTTGGGTTTATGCAGTTAAAATTGGTCAGGGCAGTCAAGTTGATCGACTTAAGGCTTTCTCCATTCTCAAAGGGTATACCTGATACTTGAGTCTAAATATAGTGATATAATCTCTGCCATGGCTAAAATAGCTTTTGTCTGTCCTTTTCTATCAAAGATTATTGTTCACCATTGGCCTTTTCATTAGTTGGACTTTGAGAATATTTTATTTACTGTGACCTTAAGGAAGAAGTTTATATAGAGAAACCACCTGGTTTTGTTGCTTAGGAGAAGTCTAGTAGCCTTGTATGTCAATTGTGTTGGTTACTCTATGGTATCAAAAATTCTCATTGAGCATGCTTTTGAAAGTTCAACACAGTAATTCAGGAGATTGTCATTGACTCATAGTGAAGTTGATCACTCTGTGTCTCATCAACATTCTGCTCCAAATATATGTATTTATTTGATTGTTTATGTTGGTTATATCATTATCACCTATAATTATCAGGATGATATCACTAATTTAAAACATTTCTTCCAGCATTTTTAGCCCTTGACAGACGGGAGTACGTATTGAAGTTGCTTATTCCAGATCAGCTATTGTTATTTCACAACAAAAGTATGTCTTAGACATTCTTGATGAGACAAAAATGATGGGATGTAGGCTCGTTGACACTCCTATGAATTCAAATGCTCAATTCCTTGCAGGTTGGTTTGGTAAGTTGAATTATCTCAAAGTAACTACACCTGACATTTTTTTCCTATGAGTTGTAATTCAACTAATGAATTCTCCATGTAATAGTCATTGGGATAAATTTGACTGCATTCCACAATATATAAAATCAATTCTAAGTAAGGACCAAGGCCATGAGCAGATCGTTGGATATACAGATGTTGATTGGACATGATCACCTTCTGATAGACGTTCTACATCAGAATATCGTACTCTAGTTGGAGGCAATTTGGTTTCGTGGAAGAGTAAGAAACAAAGTCAGAGTATAGTTGCTCGATCTAGTGCAAAAGCAAAATATCGAGCAATGACAGTAGAAACTTGTCAGTATGGATTAAACGATTGCTTAGAGAATTAAAATTTGGAAAAACCAGTCAGATGGAACTTTTATGCATGATAATCAAACGACCCTTTATATCGCATCAAATCTGATATTTCATGAGAGGACTAGGCACATTGAGATAAACTATCACTTTGTCAGAGAAAAGATACTCTTAAGATATTGGTACAACATTTGTGAAGTTGAGTGACCAATGTGCATATATTTTCACCAAGTGTCTCACTGGTCCTTGTATTAGTTACACCTTAGTAACCTCGTTATATATGCACTAGCTTGATGGGCAGTGTTCAAATAGGAATAGGAACAGGATTGACCCTACTACCCTACTGGTAAAAGAGTTGTCATGTAGAGTCTAAATAGGACTCAATTTTATAATATAAAATTCATTTAAATAATATTTTTCTTCTTTAGTTCTCACATGGTATCGGAGTCATACCCATCCAAGTTCATTCTTTGCGAAATTGGGCCCCCGTCTTATATTGTCCATGCTCCAGATGTCCACTCTGGGCATGCAAGAAGTTGTTGGAGTTCCACATCAGTGGGACAAGGGCTATTTGGCCTCCTTATATGGTCTAGGACAACCTCCCTTGATGAGATAGTTTTTGGGGTTGAGTTAGGTCCAAAGTCTACTTCTTTATCAACAACTCCCATCCCAACAAAATCTGTAAGGGCTGAGATCCAAAGAAAGGATCAAACTATCTGGGTTTGAACCCCTAGATTTTTCAGCGTTCTAATGAAGTAACTGAAATCCTCCCAGGTTCCTCAACTTAAAATATTTGAAGTTTTAAAAAAACTTTGGGTATAACCATAGACTTCAATGTCTTTTCCATCCAATATATATGAAGTCCTTAGATCATGGATCCTAGCCTTCTGTTGCTTTTCGAAATTTTTCCATCTTATGAATTAAGATCCATTTACTTGTTGATTAGAAATGGAAATGATAGTCAAATATTTCAATCTTATCCACGTGCAGTATGTCAATGATTCAATTGTCATGCAATTTTAATGACACAGCCTAAAGTATAATTAGAATAGATTTAAGCTATGAATACTTACAGTATGAATAAGGTCCGAGCAGTGTGAAGTTCAGGAGCTCATATGGTCCAAATAGGTCACTTCGTGGGAAGTCCCACGAGGCAAAAATCTCACTAATACGAAGAATCTCACTTTGATTAAATGTACTGACCCCAACTACCGGGAAAAGCTTCAAATGCATCCTCAGACGAGGTCCTTTTTCCCAAAAATATGATTCGACCCACAATTGGTAGAGGTCCAAGTCAAGGGAACTCGTCACATATGACTCGAATAGCTGCCTGTACGGATCAAAATAAGATATGCTAGGACTTTTCAACCTGTATCCAATTCTGAGTGGGGAGGCACAAAAGCATAGTTCAGGTAATGCAGGAACAAATTCAAAATAGTTGTCAGTAGGACATGCTTGAATAGGACAAATATCACTTGGATTTGTTAAATTACTAGGCTCATCATCTGCTCCATTGTCAGGGCCACAGTATTTTTCAATGTTTGTGATACTTGTATCACTGCAGATTGGATTCCCTTGGAACCTGGAATTTGTCTACTAAAGTTAGGGGAAGATTATGAAAAAAGGTGAATTTAAACAAAGTATAAAATCTAAAAGCATTTTTATTGGCAAGTTTCGTTTGAGAGGACATTAAGTAGATTTTCAATTAAGAATTCAAGACGACCGCATGAGATTCCAACAATTCCAAAAGCAAGTTGAAAGACTACATGCTGAAAGATGATGACAATTCACTGTCCAAATCAGATACTCTTATGAATAATTGGACTACAAGAGTGCATAACTGAAAACATGAATTTCAAAAACAGTAAAAAAGACGTACAAGTAATTTTAGCACAATAACTTCTCTGAGAAATGTGATTAAGAAAACTTCTGGCCTTGTTTATTTGACCTACATTCTCTTTTTGTTTGGATCAATTTCTGTTCTCCAATTTCCTAAATGAGATGTTCCCTTCTTCGAGAATTTGACGACACCAGATTATATCACTTTTGTCTTGATGTGATATACTGCAGAAAAACTCCCTTAATACACAAACTTTTACAATTATATTGTGACGCATCAAAAGATCTTCATAAGACATGTAGTGGACTCAAATTTTACAGAATCTTGCTTCCTCTCTCAGTTGTTCAGGCCTACTTTCGCCAACGATTAATTAATGGGATAGTTACCAAAATATAATATTTGGCCATCTAGTTTACCAAATATGGCCTAAGTATATACTACATATACACTCGGTTGTATATGGTATGTATATGTTGTGTATAGGTATGTATAGATATGTATATTTTTTATGTATAGGTATGTATCTATATGTATATTTGTATACATTTATGTAAAGTCTATGTATATAGGTATAACATATACAGTACCTATACACACTGCACATATTTTGTAATTAGATGGACAAAGGTATTGGGTCGTAATTTTCTCTTTAATTTAATTAACTAATTGGGGTTTCAACTTCTCAAAACCAACGGATGTGAACCTTCCACAGTCAATGGATAAATAAGGTCCAATCCTATGTAATGCCAGATAAGATGAGAGACTCAACAAAAGCACTTCAGAACTCGTTTTAGTTTCCATCTATTTATATCTTTATACCCCTTTTTCACTTGTATTATTTGGTAAAACATTGTCATTTCTCAAGATTTACGATGATCACAACCGTAACCCATATTTTATGGTCCTTTAGATCTTCATCATTTCATCCTTTTTCACTACAACTACATGAAAATATGTGACTAAAAATTTCACAATTCCCTTTTCTATCTATATCTCCTTTCTTTTTTAGCATTCTTTACTTTTACAAACAACAAAAAACTGAAACTTCAAAGGTACTCTCAACTCCTTGTCCTTTGCATTTTATTTTCATTTTATAAAGCATCATATATGATTGCTAAGAGCATGTGTATCGGTGTGCGCGGATAAAACATAACCGAAGCGACTCCATGCATCTGGTGCTTCTTCAAGTAATCCAAGTAATTGTTGGCACACATGCGAGGAAAATCGATGTACTTTTCTTTTTTGTTTTGAAATATTGCTTCTGTTCTAGTTTCTTTACCCATTTGTTCGTCCTATTGGATGTGGTCCATGAGGGCATAAACCGACTGTCAAAATATTCCGTTTTCTTAATTTGGAAGAAGATTCATACCTTAGTGTGACATTTACAGGAGGTTCAAAAGCACCCGAAATGTTTGAAATTGAATTATTCTGCAGATCACTAGGTTTGCAAAATCAATGAAAGAGTGGTTAGAATGAAATCCAAATTCAAAGGGTTAACTCTGGAAATAAATACTTCTACTGAAATAAGATGTGTTATTGTTCTGCTTCACATCTTACATCACAAGTCTGGAAGTAGTAGTAAAGGTCTTGTTTTGCCAAATGTTGGTGGAAATGGAACCATTCAGAAAGTTGTTCGCAGCTGACCTGTGGCAAATCCGTCGCACAAATTTGTTAAAGCTACATTTCCTTAGCAAAACCAGTTGATATTGGAAGACATGGTGAAGGTTCTCACAGTTTCTGCAGGGAAGGAAGGAGAGAAAAGCTCTTGGGAACAGATCCATTAAGACGGTTATGCGATAGAATACTGCATCATGCATTTGAAATATAAATTAGAATATGTTAAGAAGTAAAAGGAACATGGGCAATCCTGTTGAAATGTTGTTGAAACGAAAGCCAACATGATTTGAATAGTTCTCTGTCAATTTACTAGAGGATATATAAATATATGAAGAAACTACCAAGACCGAAATCAAGAAGCTCACATAGTTGTCATATTGTTGGAAAGCTTATTCGGTGGTATAGATCCAGAAAGTTGATTCCAGCTGAGATCACTGTATAGCAAGCAGAAGGTAGACATTTTCAGGGATCTGCTAGTTGAACAATCTTGAAGTAAGAAGCATACAGCTGAAGCTTATCCGAGGAAGCAGAACAAAACAATAACAAACTCGGACTTACAGATAGCTTAGGTTTCCTATTCTGCTAAAATCAGGAATGGATCCTTGCAAAGAGCAATTTCTGAAACTTCTGCAATATCAGAAGCAACATTCGATCTTCAGTAAGTGTGCAAGATGAGAAAATTAACTTCCATGTTTATTTCTACCAACATGTTCCATCATGATAAACTATCCCAAAATCTTTCTTTCACAATTCACACATAACGTGGGAATCCAAATACTTGTGTTTCAACTTTATTCCTTTCACATATATAATATTTTTGGTAAGTTCTCTTTTCACAGCATGTATCATGAATTCATAATATCTCTTATACCTTGGTACTCATTCGCTCCACCATCATCTAACATGTAAAGAAAAGCACAATAGAATAATAACTCTGCTAAGAGCCTAAGACCGATGCAGCTTAAAAGATTTAAGGTGGAAAATGCACTAATCACAATCTATATCAGCATCTTAGAGTTCAGATATTTAGTCAACTTATTTAACCCTCTCACCATTTACCTGATAGACAGAATAGGAAAGAGAAAGCAGAAGCCAAATAAAGGGTCAAACATTATCAAAAGAGATACCGAAGAATACAACAGATGAAGAAATGCAGAAGCTGAAAGTCATAAAGGGATCCAAACACAAGGGTGTGGCCTAGTGGTTGATGAATATGGAACCATGGGAAACTAGAGTTTGAGTCCCAGCTGACAAAAAAGAGCAAGGTGTTTTCTTCCTACATGCCTAATCCTTAGAGTTAACCCTAGTAGTGCCTACACTGGTGGGAAAATGCAGGTATATTTCGGAAAAATCAAGGTCGGCACAAGACACCACCATTATCACGAAAGAAATGGTCACAAGTTATACAATAAACAGCTCCATGAGCAAACACACATCTTTACCCAACTTTTCAATTATTGGCTTCACTAAAGAATGCATGCATTGGTTCATAGTTCACACCTTTAAACGTACAAAGCAAGTTTGAAATTCTTTCTCACAAACATCAATTTTAAATAACTGTGCTATGCATTTCAGACACCCAAGTATACAGGAACGTAATTGGAGACGCTCTCATTTGCTCTTTAAGTTTATACTACTTATAAACCAAAGCATTAGTCCTGGAAACAATAAAAATGGTGTCAGAAAACTGTTTCTTGTTGAGCAAGGAAAATCCATAACACACGAGATAGAGCTGCAGATTTTCAAGAAGAGATTATAAGGATTGAAGATTATCACTCAATGGCTTCCTTATACGGATACACAATATTCAGTAATTGTCTTATACCAATAAACCTATATGGCACGGTAGATACGGAAGGGGAAAAAAAAAAACAGTAAGATACTATACTAGCTACAAAAGCGCTAGACCTAAGTATAAGAAGAAGCAAATTTTAGAAAGCTCGGAAACAAGCATTGGGCTCCATCAATAAAAGACCTATATGAGGAAAGGGAAGATAAAACAGTCATGTTTAAAGATGCAATTTTAAGCTTATTCTAAAGACTACTCAGACTGACATATCCAATATGTTTTCCGGATTAGCACCCAAATCTCTAAACCACATAATGAATGAGAGAGGACTAACAAGAATTTTAAATGTCAAGGTGCATAAACCTACACATAATCATGGATTCATTTCCATTATCACTCTAGAATATAGTAATAGTTACACTAGTTCTTGCAGAGTGTGAATAACTGTATTGTTCCTTAGACATAACACACTAGTGCTCATCGACAGGATTTAAAAGAAGGAAAAAATAAAAATAATAAACTACAGAATTTTTGCAAGGAGAATTTACAATTTCAACAACGATGAAAGGTTTCCATAAGAAGCTGGAATCTCAGATCCACTGAAATTGTTATTGTCAAGTTGGCTGCATAAAGAAAAAAAGAAAGAAACTTTAGTGTCTATGGATCCCAGAAAAGGAAACTTCACACACATCACATTATAAAACTAAAGCAGCTATCAGATTACATGAAAGGTTTAAGTTGAAGGCAATTTACGTCTCCAAAATAAATTTTCTAGAATGAGGCATTGCAGGGGATGGAAGATTTTACGATTTACAATAATAGAAAGATCTGAAGATGGTGATCAGGAGTGCTCTTAAACTCTATATCTGTTATAAGATGTCTCAGAAATTATGCTCTGTATTATGAGTTGTCTGGTTATTTGGCTAATAAAGAAAGTACAGCTAAGATAAACAAGACAGAATCAGCCAAATACAAATAAGTAGTAAATGCCAATCGCCCTTCAAAATCTATGACTAGTCTATTCTTATTTTTTTGGTTCAAACATGACTTAATGTTCTATTTATAAACGAACGGCTTGCCAAAATAGTTAAACCACTTGACAGAAACACATACAGTGGAAGTTGTTTCCACAATTAAGTACAACATGGTATAAAATTTACAAAATAATAACTTGTCGAGATTGTTTAACCACTTGAGAGAAAGCAGTTGTTGAGGGTAATACCTGCAATAATATATATAAGGAACTTACAGTATTTCCAGATCTGGAAATGCAGAAAACTCAGGAGGAAGGTAGCCAGATAGATTGTTATTATCCAGAAGCCTGTTGAAAAAGATAATTATCACATGACCATGTAGCAAGCAGGTATTCACAGAAACAAACCAATTTCAAGAGTTATGCCCTAGAGGCCACTGATATTATGTGTGTCTGCATGAAAAAAAGACAGCTAAGAAGATTTTTTCTTGTTAACTTACAAGTGAAGAATAGCGGACAAGTTGGAAAGCTCGTGTGGAATTTGACCACTTAGTGAATTGTTATTGAAGTGGCTGCAGACGTATCATATGTTAAATTAAATAAGAAAGACAAAACCTTAGATATTATTGCATCTGGAAGTTAGCAATCAAATGAGAACTCACATATGTCTTATCCTATTTAAATTAGAAAACGATTTTGGAATTTCTCCCGATATCTGATTCTGGTCTATCTGGAATCTGTTGAGATTTGATAGATATCCGAGTTCATCCGCTAAAGATCCTGACAATTGGTTTCCATTCAAAAGCCTGCATGAAAATTATCGCTCCAGGATCAAACCAAATTGAGATCAATAATTTCACTAGCACAAGGCTTCTCTTTCCTCAAAGAACTTTCCATCAAGAGGGTTTTTAAAGTGCTTCAAATGTGCAGAATTCAGGAAAATTTTGTTCCTCTATGATCAATAATAAACAATCTCCATCCCAAAGAAGAATATCTTAACTTGTTCAAACAATTAAGGCCTCTAATATGGAATTACACAAGAATTATCAACTATTAATAATATGCAATCATATTGAAGGTTTTAATACCGTTAAGGAAAAATAAAGCAGCAAGGAGAGCCAAGAACTTAGAGGCTGAAAACAGAGATGAGTTATAGAAGAAGAGATGCAAGATGCAAGATGCAGAGAAGTATTTTTCTTTTTTTTTATCATCAACTCTAACTTAAATACTGCTATTACAACTAAAAATAGATTAAATTTAACGTAAAAGAAAACCTATTTGCTACCAAAAATAACAACTAATCAATCTTCTACCAAAAATAGGAATCTCAATTTGACTAGAAGTTGTATGTAAAAAAACCGGAGAAAAACAAAAAACAAGTCCTGTGCATTATTCCTTACAAAAACTTTTAACACTCCTCCCTGCTTTAGGAACTGCAAAATTTTGGTTTACTGTCTTGGGATCTCCACACTTGATAACCGAAAGTAACCTTGTGAATAAATATGCAGATTCATCTTTCGGCTTGTAGTGAACTAAATTCACTTTTTGTCTTGAATGCAACCCTTAACTATTAAATCCGTTTTGGCATATCTTCCTGCTTCGTTTGCATCTTGAATTTAAACTTACCCCTTTTATTTTTCTGAAACATAGATAACTCCTCCATTGCCTTAATTCCTTAAGGAAAATTGAAAATCCTTTATCATGTTCTACAGAAATATCTTCCATTAGATCAAATGAGAAATGTTTACCTCTCATCTTAATGTTCAAAACTTCTTTTCCAGCACCATCATTGATGAAGCAATGCTTATTCTCAAAGGATACTTTGTATTCTTTTTCTATCAACTGACAAATACTCAACAAGTTTTTATCAATATCAGGAACATAAAGAACATCTGAAATTGTTTTATTACCTAAACTTATTTTGATGATTACAGTTCCTTTTCCTTCAACAAGAATCTGGTCACCACTTTCGATCCTCACTTTGGATATTTCAGTAGGCTTTAATTCTTTAAACAAACTCTTGTTATAAGTCATGTGGTTGGTGCAACCGCTGTCAATTAGCCAAAAATTTGTTGAAACCTTACTTGAGATATCTGTTGCAACAAAAAGATGGTCTTCCTCTTCTTCATTGACCACATGTGCATCTGAATCATGGTTCTCAAATTTATTTTTGCACATCACTGCTTCATGGCTAAGTTGATTGCACTTGATGCACTTCTTGTCCGGCCTTTTCCAACATTTGTATGGTGGATGACCCATTTTTCCACAGTGCTCACAAGGTGGGTAATTTTTAAAAATTTTACTCCTACTTTGAGTTTTGCGGCTGGCTACTAAGGCTCCTTCAACCATACCATCTTGCCTCATAAGTCTCCTTTGCCTCAGTGCCTAAAAAGAATTTAACAACTCTACCAAGTAATTTTGGATAGATCTTGTGTATTTTCCAAGATAGTTATACATGCTTCATATCTTTTGGGCATTGTAACAAGAATTTTTTCAACAATTCTTAAATCTTTAAATTCAGTGCCTAGTAATCTTATCTTGTTAACAATGCCAAGTAATCTGTGCGAGTACTCTTTTACTATTTCGGAATCTTTCATCTGCAACTCGAACTCTCTAGTTAAATTCAGTACTTGCATTCCTTGGATTCTTTCATCTGCAGCATATTCTTTCTTAGATAATCCCAAATTTATTTTGGTGATGTGAGAGACATAATTCTTGTAAAAATAGTTGTTGAAACAAAAGCAAACAGAGTTGCCTTCGCCTTATACTTCGTGGTTTTCTTTTCCCTGTGACTTTTGATTTGGGCTATGGTGGAATTATTTGGTAGCGGATTAATTTCATAATCCTCTTCCATAGCTTCCCAAAGATCAAGAGCCTCCAAGTAAGTTTTCATTCTCACAGTCCATAATTGATAACTTTCACCATCAAAATGGGTGGAGTCATTCGTGAAAAACTATTTTCAGAATCAAATCTCTTCAATCACAGGTCCGTTAAGAAAAATAGCTCTGATATCAATTTTTGGTTTTAATACCGTTAAAGAAAAATAAAGCAGTAAAGAGAACCAAGAGCATAGTGACTGAAAAAAGAGATGAGTTATAGAAGAAGAGATGCAAGACGCAGAAAAGCCTTTTTCTTTTTCCTGTTTTTGAAGTAAAGCTGCGTATATTTTTTTAATTATCAACTCTAACTTAAATAGTGTTATTACAACTAAAAATAGATTAAACTTACCATAAAAAGAAAACCTATTTGCTACCAAAAATAACAACTAATCAATCTCCTACCAAAAATAGGAAACCCAATTTAACTACGAGTTGTATGTAAAAAAGTTGGCGAAAAACAAAAAACAAGTCACGAGTATTATTCTGTAAAGCAACTTTTAACAAAGCCCAAGGGCAGCTTCTACTGTTGACAGCATGATAAATATACACTATTTTGCTGTATTCTGAGCATTAGTTGGGGGATGAGTGGAGGGGGAGATGTGCAAGAAAATGACTCTGGAGAGAGGAGTTCAAAAGTCCATAAATCTAACTTACAGAAGTCTCAAATCTGTGATGCTTCCAATCTCTTTTGGTATTCTCCCGGTCAAATTATTCCACATGAAATTTCTTGTGGGAAGCAATAAGAAGAGTAAGTAGCATAGATAAGCAAACAATGAAGCCTATCATACTATAATATTCATTACACTTACAAAATTCGAAGCTGGGATAGTTTTCCTAGCTCAGGAGCTAAACTTCCAGAGAGATTCTTATTCATGAAACGGCTGCAGAAAGAGTCAAGAAGAAGAGTGACAGTCTTTCATACTTACTCTAACAAATAAAAAAAATAAAAACAAGCATTGACGGCCTTCCATGTATTGCTGTCACACAAGAAAAAGAAAATATAATGTTTTTGCGGAATCAAAAGCAATGATGAAAAACTAGAATGACGATAGAAGCCAACTAACAGACTCCAAAATATTTTGTGCAGCTGATGGCTCTGCATAGTGAACAAAAAAATTGTTGATACCGTACACTACAAATGCAGAAGAATAACCTACAGTTCCCTGACATGCAAGTATCCATCATCACCAAAAGTGTTGTAGCAGAAAACTCCTGTCCAGTTTGAAGTACAGGGATCACCCTGTTTCCAATCCTTCAGTTGCTTCAGACTATCAATCAAACTATCTTTAACGGATATTAGAGCTGAAACTGCAAATCAGAATAGAACTTGATTAAGTTTCGAAATAAACCACTACAAGAAGAAAATATACAACAACATACCCAGTGTATTCCCACCAAAGTGGGTTCTGAGGAGGGTAGAGTGTACACAGTCTGTACTTCTACCGCAGAGGTGAGGTAGAGAGGCTGTTTCCGATAGACCCCCGGCTCAAGACAACAACAGTGTAGAAAAGGACGTGATACAAATACAAGCAAAACAAAATAGTATCAAAAACAAGACTACCACAGAATAATACGTCAATCAATCTACCCAAACACAATAGGCATCACCCAAACAGAACAAGAAACTACCAGTATAGCACGATCAATGTGTTAGCTATACCTCAAAGTAGGGTTTGGGGAGGGTAGAGTGTATGCAGTCTGTACTTCTACCTCAAAGATGAGGAGAGAGGTAGTTTGTGATAGACCCCTGGCTCAAGGCAACAACAGTGCAGAAGAGGATGTAATAGAAGTACTAGAAACAACAAGTAGTACCAAAACAACAGATAGTATCAGAAACAAGACAACCACAAAACAATACGCCAATCAATATACCAAAACACAATAGGCATGACCAAAACAGAACTAGAAACTACTAGTGTAGCACGATCAATGTGTTAGCTAGACCTCAAACTGGAGTTTGGTAAGGAAGTGTACGCAATCCGTACTTCTACCAAAGAGATGAGATAGAGATCTTGTTTCTGATAGACCCACTACTCAAGACAACAAAAGTGTAGAAGAGGACACAATAAACTTGTACAAGAAACTACAAGTAGTAAAATAACAAGAAAGAGTATCAGAAACAAGACTACCACAGAATAATACGCCAATCAATCAACCCAAACACAACAGGCATCACAAAAACAGAACAAGAAACTAGTAGTGTAGCACAATCAATGTGTTATCTATATCAAGATATGGCCGACCATCTTTATATCAGGGAGACAGGGACTAATACGAGAAAGTGGATATCTAATTCTCAAGTATGAATTGAACTACTGGTAAGAATTTAAATATGACGGGTCATACAAGCAAATGAATGAAGCAATGTGATACCAATATCATGAGTTCTTTCATCCTAAAGAAAGTACTTTGATTTGGAGTATTACTTGTGAAGCTCCAAAAGAAAATTTGGATGCCAGAGGCTAAAAGTCAGAGCAAAGGCAGGTTGAAAGGAACAATAATAGTTGCAAAATAATTTTCCCAGACAGAATCTGCCCTTTGAGGTACCAAAACTCCCAAATATAACACATGGTGGAGGCAGGGATCTCTTTCTGCATTCAGAAAGTCAGAGAGCCTTATCATTAGCGTGGAGAAAACATGGGCGTGACTGTCATTCTCATACTTCAACAAGAGATGAAATGATGATTAAGCATTTCAATGATCCCAACAAAGACACAGTTTGGTTTGGCCTTGCTATATGCATACTTGAAATGCAAATATTAAATAGGTAATAAAACTATACACGCTAACAAGGTGCCCCAAAACTATACATATTTCTCCGATCCCGTCCCTTTTAATGATTTAAGACAACATAGTGGAAGTAGCAGCATCTATCTATTTTTTAAGAGTAGACTTTATTCTAAGTTAACAAAATTATTCGTTTAGACAAAATAAGTTAGTGAGCAGAAAAACCTTTAGGTCACCCAAGCACTGGATGTACTCAGGCATAGTGCAAAAAAGATAACTAGAGCTTTAGAGTGTCCATTAGCATAACCTCACAGCTGAGGTCTTTAACAAAATGTTTTTATTAGTTTACAATTTCACATCACAATATTTCAACAATTACAATATATACAATTTCTAAGTTAGAAAACAAATGCTTTAGGGCACCGAAGAAAGGAATGTACTCAAAAATACTGCCAGCGGGACCATTTGACCATTAGAAGTGCAGAAGAAAGCCCACCTTCAGAGGGGTCGGTTATTTGAGCCACAACAAGAAGCATATAGCAATGAACTGCTGTAGCAAAAATATATATACGATATATGAGCCCCTCCATCTTGAAGACCTAGAAACATTTAAGGCAAAGGTAAGTCAGGTGGTTATTTTCACTCTTATGAAGCTAGAAATTACAAAAACTTACTTCTAGATACAAATTCACCACGAGATCTTTTAGTGTCTTACTAAGGATTTAACTAAAACAAAAACCAAATCAACATTTTGTACACAACCTTGTGGTCTAAAGACTGTCCTTATTTCGTAAAAGAATATGCAGAAACCTAGTGGAAGGTTACATAATACACTGCAGTCGATGGAGACGTCTTACTCCCACGGATTTTAAGTAGGACGAGAGCATTCTTTTCCCTATATATTAAATTTATAAGCAATGAATCCGGTAGTGAATGGAAAACTAAAAGGAGTAAGCTGTACAAACTAATAACACTATTCGGGAAGTCAACACTAACAAAAAATATCGTTTGTTGAGCCTTTCCAGGGAGCATCAATAAACACTTGTACAATATAAGAAGAAAAGGGGTGAGGAGGAGAGCAGTCACTCTTACAAGTCTTCAAGTTCTCTTGGTAGTCTTCAAATCAGCAGAGTAAAATTTGGCATTGTCTGCCAGTTGCCACAACTCTTGGGATTAAATAGTTGAAATGGACAAGCTAGATAAATTCATAGCTTGATACAATATTACAAACAAAAACAAAACATGAGTTTAAAGCAGGAGATTTGGAATCTTCGAGAGAGAAGTTCAATAGTTGGAATTCATAGGTAGTTTCGAGAAGCATGGAGATTAGACAGCAGCTTACTAGTCCAGATATATATATATGATATATTCCTTCGTTAGAGCTCAATATGTCAACTTAATAGCCAATTTATTTGACAATTGTCTGTTTTCAGGCAACTTAAAACACGGATGTCTCAAGTTAGGCTACGAAAATCAAACAAGCAAATTACACACTCAATAAATTGAACTAGGGACTAGATTGATCTCTTTACATCAATTTGGATGGAGAACAAATACCAAGAAGCCAAAGGTCGGGGAAAATGGATCAGTTCATTTCTTATATAATCAATTTTGTTTTGTTAATTCATCAATGTAAAATCATAAAAGAAAAGAAAGTATTCGTTTGTCGAAATAAAGTTTACAGGTTAGTACAACTCTTTTTGTTTAAACATAAAAGAGGAGGTAAAGCAAGTATACCTGAGAGAAGGACGAATGATTTAATTTGAACAAGGGTCAAAGTGAAAATGGCCAAGTGGGATTGCCGGGAGAAGAAAAGAAGATTATGATGACTGTCCGTACCCTGGTAGGATTGATGATACCCCAATAATATAGAAATGGAAAAAGAAAGAGATGGCATTGTCATTGTCGTTGACATGGTTGGTTGACCTAGAAAATACACAGGCACAGTTGGATTGATGCTGATACGAAAGAGAGACACTTATTTATTAACAAAGGAAAAAGTAAACTCTTTTAGAGGAATTTGTCTTAACAGAGTCGTTGGATGTTGGGTGCTTCAGTGAGGATTATATAATCAGTAGGTAAAAATTTTGTTGCCGTGTTAGAACAGGACATACTGATAGGGATTTCTTGAATGTGGTGGTTTGTTTTTATAAGTGAAAATACATAAATAACCTGGATCTTGTCCTAATTTTTTAAAAGAATACTCTTTTTAAAAACACATTTAAACTTTTCTTTTGATTTTACATAAACCATTACAAATACACTATTTTAACCCTCTGCACGCAACAGACGCATTAAAAGGCTTAAAATTGATTTTTTCTACCAAATTTAAATTGTCACATGCAAATATTTTGATAATTACAACAACAATATCATCAATTAGAGTAACAACAACAACATTATCATCACCATAACTCTCTTTCTCCTCAATCCACTCAATCATCACCATAATTTTACTTATCTTTTATCATCACCATGTTTACTTTCTTCAATTTCAAGTTCTTATTTCAATTTATTTTCTTTTTTACATTTAGAACAATTTTATAAAACCCAATATATATCCTCTTAAAAAGAACTATAAAGCTCCATTTTAATGGAGTTTTGATGGTACAAATTAGGAAGCAATATAAAATTAATATAAACACAAAATTATGATTGATGTGTGTATTCACTCTTTTTCTTATAATTGAGATTCAGCAAAAAATAGTGTATTTGTAATGACTTAATTAAGACTCATGAAATAATAAATCAAAAATAAAATTTAGATATTCTTTTTAAAAATTCGGATAAGATCAAAGGGTTTTTATGTATTTTCTCTTTTTATAATTAGATAGACGTGGCTAACGTGAGGCAATCAAGGAGAGAGCTAGATGTTGACTGTTTTTTTTTTTTGGTCTCTGTCGCTATTTATTGTCCAACTCCCCGCTAGCAGCAGCCTTAATAATATTCCTTTGACAAACGTTCAAACTTCAAACTTGCCACTTCATCCATTTAATTTAATGCTATCTAATTATACTTTCTTCATTTCATTTTAATTAGTCCTTATTAATTTGATATTTATAAAAGAGAAAAAATATTTAATAGAAATTTATTTTACTAAAGTAGTCATATTAATTATGTATTAAAAATATAGATTTGATTATATATATTTTATATAGTCATTTAATGATAGAGTTAATATTGAAAAAATACAATAAACTTCTATTGATTCTAAAACTTGGACAATTAAAATGAAATAAATATTTTTATCAAGAGGGTCAACTAATATAAAACAAAGGAAGTATTTATACAAAGTGGTCTTAAAATGTATTGTGTTGAAATTAAGCTATAAATTATCTATATTAGAAGCAACACTTTCAACATGGTTGTTTAAGGCTATTTAAACAAAAGAATGAGGGTATTATAGTCATTAAAATAATTTATAGTTGACATAGGATTGCCTTTTATATTTTCTAACTTGGACTTTACATCAACTTTCATTAAGAGTGTGTTTGGAAAACATTTTCTGAAAAAAAAATTCAATTTTCTCATGTTTGATTGACTTAAATGTTTTTCAAATTAACTCATTTTCCTCAGATTTAAGAAAAATGGCTTCCCTTCAAAAACTATGGAAAATATTTTTCAAAACTATCTGTCAATTTCACACTCAACTTAAAATATTCATACAACTCTCAAAATCACTCACCCCTACCTCAACCCCCTATCCCCTACCCACCCCACCCCTACCCTCCGCCCCAATCCAAAAAAAAAGTATTTAATTTTTTAAAAAAAATATTTCAAATATTTTTCTTACGCCATCCCCCAACCCTCACCCCTACCAGCCTGTAATGACCCAATTTTCAAGAACCAAAACGTCACACGATACTCATGATCTCGAAGGACCACAAGCTAACCCTCTACTGATATCTGTACTTGAACACTGCATAATATAGATAATAAATGCAGAAACTGGTCATAAGGTTCAACACATCTAAAAATATTCAAAATTGAAAACTGTACTGATATATCTGTCCGAAAAGCCTTTAAACTGTCTGAACTGTGGAGTTGATGGGACATGTCCCCAACTAACTCCGTCTACTAAAAATAAACTAAGTCTGATACGATAATAATAAAAATAAGGGTCATCCTTGACTGAAGAGGACTCATTGCTATGTCTACTGCTGTTGACTGGGACTAGGCTGCTAAGGGTACTCTGGATCTCATGCCTCTAAACCTATGGTGTCAAATAAAACACCATAGCGCAAATGCGTCAGTATGGGAATATACCGAGTATGAAGATGAGGTAAGGCTAAATGCAAGGACTTATGCATGAACAATTACTTAACTGAATAATTATGAGAATACTAAATGAAAACATATGCATGAATACACAAACCATAACTGAAAACATCGCAACTAGAAGTACTAAAACTCGAATACTAGTTTACTGCCATCTGAACTCACTGCTAATGCCTGAGATACTGAACAACTGAATCATCTGATACTGATCACTGAATACCGGAGTTAAGATCAGTCTTATTTAGCGAGTAATCTTGAAAACTGATGATACTGAAACTGATTAACTGAATCTACTCATATCAATGATTAAATTCTGAGCTTTCTACTCTCGGCTGACTGCATCGGAGATTAAACCTCTCTAACGGATGATTTAGAAATCTACTATCAATGATAAGAAAAGATTATATCTGAGATCAAACCTATTTAGCGGAAGATCTCTGAATCTGGTAATAGGAATACTCAACTGAATCTGAGACTGAGATCAAGCCTATCTAACGGGTGATCTCTGGATCTGATAACAAGAATACTCAACTGAATCTGAGACTGAGATCAAGCCTATTTAGCAGGTGATTTTTGGATCTGATAATAAGAATACTCAACTGAATCTGAGACTGGGATCAAGCCTATCTAGCAGGCAATCTCTGGATCTGATAATGAGATTACTCAATAACTTTATGCGGGACCATGCTTATCTAGCGGGTGGTCCATGAATCAATAAAACTATCTGAGTTTCTTACTGAGATAGATGACTGTATCTGACAGTCCTGAGTTCTTTTCTGAAGACTAACACTGAAATTGTAACTGTGGAAGTGCTCACTTAACCGATATGCCTCGAATCTGAACTGGTGGGGTCCAACCTGTAATCTCAGCTGGAAGGGTGTCAATACCGTGCCACGGATAAAAACCTCTCTGGTCAAGCCTCTCTAACGGGTGACCCTCGCAGGAAGTCAAGCCTAAGGCAGCATAATAGTCAAGCCTATCTAGCGGGCGATAAGCCTTTTCTAACAGGTGACTCCTACATCCTGCACTGGCTACGTAGTTCTGAAGTTCAGGGATTATTCCTAACGACTCTGCCCCTTTAATGGGAAGCCATCATCCCTGCACTTGCTCGGTGCTAGCTCCTACTCCCAACTAAAAGACTCTGAACTGATTCTTAACTTAAACTGAACTAAATTCGATACTGATCATATTTCTCGACTGATCTAACTGAGTTAAGCTAAATTCACTTGGTTCCGTATCTGACTAAATACTACTGAATCTCGTTATCTGACTGATGATACTAAGTTCTGAACCGAACGCTCGAATACTACTAGATCTGAGCTGAGTACTAAACTGAGGCTAGAATATTAGCGATACTGAGATTACTGAGATTTATGAGATTTCTTAAGTTCTGTATCTGTCTGAGAGTACAGAGTTCTATAACTCGCTGAGTTCTAGGAATCATGGCTTGACTAAGATTATCGGGAAAACTGACATGGACTCTAGACTGCAGCTAAATTATCGGGTATAAATACCCCCAGGACTCGATAACATAAAAGTAAAGCATAATCATTCTTGAATTATCAAGACCATGGACATTCATTCACCATCACAATCACTAAAGCATCTCTTCACACATTTAGAAATCATAAACATGTGATAGTATAGGGAGACATGCTATTGGCTCATACTCCATTCAACAAGGTCTTGCATCAAACACTTAGCATGTATTAAAGTCTTAGCATGTACCGAAGAGCACATAATTGGGGAATTTCAGGCTATCGTATCACAATTCATTCACTAAGGCTTTTCAACAAACACTTGGCATGCATGGGCTTGTACACAATTGGGGATTTCTAGTCAACATGCTATAATGACTCTAATTCCTTTACATAAGCATTTTATCAAACATATGGGGAGCATGCTTTGCTTATTAAACAATTTCTTCACTTAATTGACATGAACACATCACTTAACAAGAAACTTGAAGAGGGCTTATCATGAACATCACATGAATATCACATACTAGGGTCAAAGCTTGAAAACCTTGCAAAAAAACATGAATCAAAACTCAATAATAGCATAAACATCAATTTCAACACATACGAGTTATGAAAACCCATAAACATAAGATCTTTGAATTTTTGAAAAGGGTTCTTGAGCTTCTTGGATGAAAGGGACCCAAGAATCAACATCTGCATACCTTAGGGAAACTCTTTCTTGAAGGCTCTTGGAGAGATTCTTGATTTCTTGATTTGTCTTGATTTTTCTTGAAGAAGGAAGAAGGGTTTTGATTTGTAAAAAACCCTAGTTTTTGATGTTGAAGATGAGAAATGAAGTTGTGAGCCTTGATCGGGTATAAATAGGGGCTGAAAAAGTAGAAAAAAGACCAAAAAAAACCATTTAAAATCGAGTTAAAAATGCTGAACGAGGGCTGCGACGGTCGAAGCGACGGTCCGTCGCTCAGTCTGACGGTCCATCGCTCAGTCTGACGGTCTGCCGGATCATTCGTCGCACATTGGCCTGGAAAAGAATACACTGCCACGATGCGATGGTCTCAGCGACGGTCCGTCGCAAATCCAACGGTCCGTCGGATCATCCGTCGTACGTTGGCCGGGATGAGGCCACATGCCTCAGCGCGACGGTTCCAGCGATGGTCCGTCGCAGCCTCGACGGTCCGTCGTCCTGGCCGTCGCATTTGGGCGTCACTGCCTTGATTGCGATGGGCTAGGCAAGGTTCATCGCAAAGCTCGACGGTCCGTCAACCCGGTCGTCGCACCTGGGCGATTCCGACTGCTTTCAGTAAAACAGCCATAACTTCCTCGTCCGATGTCGAATTTTGATGAAATTGGTGTCGATGGAAAGCTCATTCAATGCTCTACATGAAAAAAAGTCGATATTAGGAAAATTCTACATGGTTCAAAATATTTCTCACTTGGGAAGGAACTTCTCAATCTTTTAAGACCGGATTTACGCTTCACTTGACACGCTCTAAGGCTCAGACTACAAGAGAATTTTGCGGGGTCTTATACAGCCCCCCTATAAAAAATATATTTAATTCTTTGTTTTAAAAATCAAACTTTTTTCTTATTTGACCCCTACCCTTACCACCACCAACACCCTCTCCCTCTTACAAAAAAAATAATTTTTTTAAATTTATTTTTGAAGAAAATTTTAATTTTTTTCTTATCCCATCCTCACTCCCTTACCCTAACCCCCACCCCTCCCTTTACCTTGACCCCGACCCCTTATCCCCCCCAAAAAATTAGTTTTAAAATTTGCTTTTCAAAAAAATTCAAACAAGAATTCCTACCCACCCCCCCCCTCCCCTCCCCCTTCCTCTCCCCTAAAAAAATAAATTTTTTAAATTTATTTTATTAAAAAAATTATTTTTTTCTTGCTCCACCCTCACTTCCCTACCCTGACCCCCACCCCTACTAGCCGCACCCTTTTTCTTCCCCTTCTCCCCTAAAAAAATATATTCATTTTTAATTATAAAAAAAAATTCAAAATCTTTTTCTTACCCTACCCATTCCTTATATTCTGATCCCCCCCCCCCAACCAGGCCCCCACCTAAAAGATGTAATTTTTTTTAATTTATTTTTAAAAAAAGTTTCAAAAAAATTTTTCCACCCTATTCGTTCTCATTGTTTTTCGTTAAATATATACAAATACTTTTAGGAAATATTTTTCTACTTGCATAAGGGACGCAAGAATATAAGTAAGCAACAACTTATTTTCTTTGAAAATGTGTTTCTCCTGCATATCCACATACCCTAAAAAAGGTATTTTCCGTGGTCAAAAAATATTTTTCTAAAAAGTATTTTTTACTCTTTAGCTAAACACTGAAATTTATTTTCTGAAAAATATTTTTTCACTCACCAACCAAATACTAAAAAATATGTTCAAACAATATCTTCTACTCACCAACCAAATGTAAGAAAATAAGTAACAAACCAAATTTTTTTCATGAAAATATTTTCTAGAAAGATATTTTTCTTAGAAACATTTTCCTTTATACCAAACACACACTAAATGCTCACCTTTCTCATCTAAATTACAAATTATGCCCTTTAAAAATATCCACCATTTCCCATTTAAATTACAAATGATGCCCTTCATGAAGAAATATCATTGAATGCAGTGGGGCCATCAAAACTTTTCCAAATCTAACATAAATTAAGTAATTTTTAAAATTCATAATTTATATTAATTAATTATAATTAAAATTTAAATCAATGTTATATTTTTTTTATTCTTGTACTAAAATAATATATAGAAAATATTTTTTTACTCATTTATTTTAGCAATCAGAAAATATAATTATTTTCTTCCAATATTTACCTTGTGATTTAGTAACTCTATCAAATTCTAAATGTCAAATTTAAGTTTGGGTGAAAATCATTTTCACTCCCCAACTTTGATTAAAAAATTAAACTCCCCCCTCAACATTGAATAATAATCATACTCCCTCTTTATCTCAGGCAATGTCCATTTTATCCTTGTAATTTTAATCCTACATTATATAATATCTTTTTATATTATATGTAAAGAAATTTTTTTTAACATGGATATTTGTGGCATTTTATTTAAGTTTATTAACTTTATAAATAAATTAATACTTTTTATAAATTTATCACAAAATTTAATATAATTTTTTAAGATCTTTATTTTAGTATTATATGTATTAAAGAGTCGTTTGGTGTGAGGTATAATTATAATAATTTAGAGATCAAGTTCATTATTATTTATCCTGCGTTTAATTAGATGTATTAGGTAATCTCAAAATTATTTGTCGCACCATTTATACCACAGTGATGAGATAAGTTATAACACACACGTGTTAGTACAACTTATTTTGTAATAACTAATCCCGGAATAACTTGTTTCCAAACAACCCACCCCTAAGTGTGTATATATACATATGTATATACATGCATGTGCGTATATTTTCGTGTTTTATCACTCTCTTACTAAATTCATTTCATATTACTTAACTTTTTGTTGATATAACACAATCCTTAAGAAAATTTTACTTAGAGGTATATTTTGCTAAA
>NC_061119.1:133435517-133516038 GCF_002878395.1 Capsicum annuum | reverse complement strand
CCGGGATTAGTTATTACAAAATAAGTTGTAATAACTAATCCCGGAATAACTTGTTTCCAAACAACCCACCCCTAAGTGTGTATATATACATATGTATATACATGCATGTGCGTATATTTTCGTGTTTTATCACTCTCTTACTAAATTCATTTCATATTACTTAACTTTTTGTTGATATAACACAATCCTTAAGAAAATTTTACTTAGAGGTATATTTTGCTAAATTAACTTTATTAATGATAATTTGAAACTTTAAATTTGTCTATACTATTATTTTATATAGTTATTTAACACTAAAAGGTAGAAAAAAACATAACACAATTCTCTTAATTTCACAAATTGAGCAGATAAATTAAAACATCTATTTTTAGTATAAGAATCAAATGATAAGAAACGATATTATCTATTGTCTATATCAGTAAATATTATGTAATTGTCATTAATAGAGTATTACATATTTTATAATTTATATAAATAAATATAATCTTCATAATTTGACCTTATTTTTATTTGAGAAAAACATCTAGTACCCCCGAACTGTGACCAAATTTGCTACAACACACGTCAACTTCACGGGGGTCCTATTACCCCTTAAACTAAATTTTAGCGTATTTTTATCAATTTTTTTAGCTAACGTGATAACTTTTATCAATCATTTTAGATGGCGTGACACCTTTGATGTGAGCTCCATTTTATATAATAAAGGTGACACATTAGCACAAAAAATTGATAAAAATACGCTAAATTTGAGTTCAGGGGATAATAGGACCCTGTGAAGTTGGAGCGTGTCGTAACAACTTTAACCATTGTTCGGGGTGGTACTAAAGGCTTATCTCTTTCATTTATTGTTTGTATTTTATGCGTTGAAATATGTTTATAAAATTAGTATTGCGTTGAAATATGTTTATAAAATTAGTATTACTTATTATTTTCACTTGTAAAATAAATATTATAGTTTATTAATAAAATTAATTTTCTTATTAAGCTAATTTACTTCATAAAGATCATCACTGTATTTCTTACTTTTTTTTTTCCTAGGAGATAATGTTTATGCTTTTATGAAAATTTTGTTCTATGAATAATGTTTATGTTTTTATGAAAATTTTGTTGTATGAACTTTTTAAAAAAATGAAAATATGATGATTTTAAAGAAGTTTAAAAAAAGAATAAAAAATTGATGATAAAGGGTAAAATAGAAATTTTAAAAAGTCAATTAGGATAAAGGGGAGTATAATTATTGTTCAAAGTTGAGGGGGAAGTTTGATTTTTAAGACAAAGTTGGGGAGGGAAAATGATGTTTACCCTTTTAAGTTTTCAAACACATAAGAAGCAACACTTTCAACATTACTGCTTAAGGCCATTTAAAGAAAAGAATAGGGGTATTATAGTCATTAAAATAATTTATAGTTGACATAGGATTGTCTTTTATGTTTTCTAACTTGGACTTTACAACAACTTCTATTAAATGCTCACCTTTCTCATTTAAATTACAAATTATACCCTTTTAAAAATACCCATTAATTTCCCATTTAAATTACAAAATGGTGCCTTTCAGGAAGAAATATCATTGAATGTAGTGGGCGCATCAAAACTTTTCTAAATCTAACATAAATTAAGTAATTTTTAAAAATCATAATTTATATTAATTAATTATAATTAAAATTTAAATAAATATTTTTTTTATTCTTCTACTAAAATAATATATAGAAAATATTTTTTATTCATTTATTTTAGTAATAAAAAATATTAATTATTTTCTTCTAATATTAACCTTGTGATTTAGTAGCTCTATTAAATACTAAATGTCAAATTTAAGTTTTCAAACACATTAATAAAATTAATGTAGTAAAATAAATTTCTAATAAATAATATTTAGGACGTGTGTCAAGTTAATATGGACCAAGTAAAAAAATAAACTAAAAATATATGTAATAAAATGGCATAATTGTTAATAAAAAATTTTCTTCACTTGATCAATTATATATTAATAATTAATTAACATTAAAAGAATAAGAACTAATGACATTATTATTTTTCTTTAATAATTGAGAAGACTTTTCATTAAAAAAAAGGAAAGAAAAGAGAAATAGCATATAAATATATTTTCATTTTTTTTTATTTATGAGATGTACTTTGAATAAAAATATACTCTTTCATTTAAATTTCAATGATGCAATTTGATTGAATAACGGCATAAATTTATTTTTTTCATTTTTTCGAACACTAGAGAATTTTACTTGAAAAGAAAAGTTTTATATATTAATATATTAATATATTTGGGTCCATAACTATAGGTTTCAACATACAAGATCTTGATTAAATACAATTTTTAAAATTTAGTTATTTTCAAATATAAATAACATGGTTTTAAAAAATTGAAAGAATAATTTCCTATAAAATTAAATAAAAAATAATAAATTGAACTTTTTAGTAAGAACATTTTCCCCTTATTATACTCTTTTGATAATTGAAAGTTTAGAATTTAATTAAAACATCAATAGATTATGGATTTATTTGAATCAATATCTGACAACATATTTTTATCAAAATATTGTTATTTGACAAAATATATTACTAATATTTTTAATTTTAATAATATTGGGCTCGTGCTAACACGGGACATTTCCCTCTAGTATATATTAGAAGTAACAATTTCTAAATGTATTAAATAAAAGTTTAGGGGTTTTAAGGTTTATTAAAAAATTTGCAAGCTCAAGTTGCCTAGAAAAGCTGTATTTTATGCTTTGTTAGTTGTACCTCACAATAAAATAAAAAAAAAGGCCCATCATTTTTTATTTAATTATATTTTTAATCATAAAATTGTGCCCTCAACTTTCTTTCTATTTACATAAAAGGAAGATGATGTGGGTCATAAAGGTTTTCCCTGCCTTTTTTTTCGGTGAAGTACCTTCTATATATATTTTTTGGGTTTTCCATCTGGTGTTCGGTGTCCGTATTGAAGTCCCGATTAATTCGGATCGCGCGTTACAGGGCCCATTACGGCGGCAGCACTCCCAACAGAGTTTTCTCTATACTCAGGGTCGAACCCTCGACTTCTGATTAAGGGTGGAGCAGCCCCTACTTTCTATATTATTTAGACATCACTTTATAATCAAGTTGTTAAAATTTATTGTATATTTGAGTAAATTAATAAGATGTAATTCATATTACGTAAATATAATTAATAAACTAAAAAAAGTTATCTTTTTCTTGCTCTTAAATAGAAAGTAAGATTTATAATTTTCGTTTGATACTAATCACTAATAGTCAAATTAAACTTTTAAAATATGGCTAATAGAGTTTATTTAGTAAAATAAATTCATAATATTTTATTTTTTTTAAATATTTGTATGAAGTCAATATAGACCAAATAAAAATTATGTAAAAAATACTATAAATCATAGTAATTAACATCTTAAAATTTTTTTAAAAATAAAATATTTGATTGACTCTAAAATTATATCAGTGCTACTTAAATTGGAATAGAAGAAAAAGTATTATAAATCACAATAATTTAAAACTTAAATTATTTTAAAAATATAACTGGCAATCAATGACACAAAAGTTTGGACAGGAAGAATAACAAACATCATTAAAAATTATATAAAAAGTATTATAAATCACAATAGTTAACAACTTAAAATATTTACATAAATTTAATCAGTTATATATTTCAAAAAAATACGTAAAAATACTATTAATTACAATATTGAACAACTTAAAAAATTAACAGCTCATAATTAATTATTATTATTATTAATAAAAAAGATAAAATAGACGTAAAACGATAAATTAACTCTTGATAATTTAAATTAAGTTGACGTTCTTCAACCATAATTTTACTATATCACACCAAATTAATTATTATAAGTCATTTATGTGTTAGAAAATTAATAATATTTTATTAAAAAAAATAGATATTTATGACATGTCTGCTTCAACTGTAATTTTATTATATATCGCTCCTAATTGATTATTATGAGTAATCTAAGCATTAAAAATTTAATAATATTTAATAAATAAGATAAAATAGACATAAAATGATAATTAACTTTGATGTTTTAAATTAAGTTGACGTCTTAAATGATGCCCATTTTAAAAAATTTCATAAATATTTAATCGCTGGTTTCGACATGCTTGCCGACCAACTGTTCCGGGATTTTGCTATATAACCCCTAATTAATTATTATAAGTTATTTATGTATTAGAAAATTAATAATATTTAATTAAAAAAGAGAATTAGATATTTATGATGTGTCTGTTTCAGCCGTTTCAACTATAATTTTACTATATCATCTTTAATTAATTATTATAAGTCATTTATGTATTATAAAATTAATAATATTTAATTAAAAATAAAAAATAAATGTTTATGACATGTCTGTTGTAGCTGCTTCAATAATAATTTTACTTAATATCGCTCCTAATTAATTATTATGAGTCATCTAAGTATTAAAATATTAATAATATTTAATAAAAAAGATAAAATAGATGTGAAGTAATAAATTAACTCTTGATATTTTAAATTAAGTTGACATCTTATATGAGATTAACTTAAAAAAATTTTACAAATATATTTTTATAGTAATTTTGCTATATCACTTCTAATTAGTCGTTATAAGTCATTTAAGACATGTCGGTTTCGCTGCTTCAATCGTAATTTTACTAGATCAACCCTAATTAGTTATTATGGTCATCTAAGCATTGTGTCACTTAAATTGATATTTATGATTTATTACGTCACTTGTAAAGGATGATAAGCAGATAGCAGATTAACATGTTTGCTTGTGTTGCCTACTTAGATATTTCCTTTTATATTTGTTTATTTTACTTTTCATTTTAATCTATTATATATTTGAGAATTATGTAAAAGTATCATAAATCATAATAATTAACAACTTAAAATAATTAAAAAGACGTAAAAAAAATTTAGTGACTCTCTATATTTTATTACTGTCACATAAATTGGGACAGAAGAAAAAGTACTATAAATTACAATAATTAATAATTTAAAATATTTTTAAAATATGTAAAAAAATTTAGTTTAACTCTCAAAAACTGTATCAATATCATATAAATTGAGACGGAGGATATAATACGTATTATTTAAAATTTACGTACAAAATATTATAAATCACAATATTTAATCTAAAAACGTTCTTCACGTTGGACCCATACTAACACGCACCATATACCCTCTAGTAACAATATAAAGGAAAAAATAAAAAAAATATTGTATAATAGATGAATGTCATGTGCTAACGATGTGGATGACCATGTGAATTGATTTGGGGAAGCCTTGAAGCCCAAGCTCTCTTACTGCTTCGTATCAACATTGGTGACCAAGTAATGAGGCACAACAAATTAAGGATGAAAAATAAATTTTAAAATTATATGTAGGTGTACAAGTAATTTTAATTGAGTATAGGTTACAAAGATTAAATTAGTGAATTAAGGATATTGACTCATTTGTGAAGGTTGTCCTTAAGTGTTATATTTACACTTTGGCCCATCCATATATAAAACCCTAATTAACAAAAAAGAGGAAAAAATGTGGCTTTTTTTAGTGTTCCCGTATTGTCGCTGCTGCTACTGCAACTGCTTATTCTCCATTTTCACCATTATTATTGTTGTTGCTACTGCTTCTTCTTCTTGCTGAGCTTCTTTCATTGTTTTTATTGCTGTTGTTACATCTTTTTGTTCTTGTTGTTGTTGTATTTGCTGGTTTATTTAGGTAGTTTTGAACCAAATATTGTTCGTATATCAGTGGACATTACTTCATAGGTGATTTTGGTAAGTAAAATAATACTTTTTAGTTCAATTTCTCATTTGGGTATATGTGATGGTTTTCCAATAATTTACAGTAGCATAACCAACATATGTTGTATTCATTTATGATAGTTGTTAGATAGTTTCTACTACTGTTAAAACTAGTTTCAACAGTAAGTCATTTGTTGTAACAGATAGGAAAACTATTGCAACATATGTCTTAAGTACATCCAACATCTTAGTAATTTATTGCAACAGATCACTTAGATGTTGGATAACTTCTATCAAAGCAGGACAAAACCAGAAGTTAAATCTTATAGATAAGTGTTTGACTACTATAAGTAGGTCATTTGTTGCAACAGATGATAAGTGCTTTTCTGCAATAGGTAGTTCATCTTTTGTAGCAAATGACTCATCTGTTGCAGAAAATGACTCATTTATTGCAATAGATGACTTCCTATTGCAATAGATGACTTGCCTATTGCATACATGTTTAGAAACAAATAATAAATCTCATAAGTAAGTCATCTATTTCAATAAATGGGTCACTTTTTTCAATATATAAGTCATCTACAATAATAAATGACTTACCAATTAGATACATGTTACAGTACATGCAGAGGCGAGACAAAACTAGCAGTTGAATCCAATAGACAAGTCATCTGCTGCGACAAATGAGTTATCTCTTTCAATAAATGACTCATTTGTCACAACAAATGACTTACTTATTGGATTTATCTTTTCTTTTTGAGCTTGTATCCAATAGGTAAGTAATCTATTGCAGTAGATGAGTCATCTGCTGCAACAAATCCTGACTTTGTTGCTTAGACTATTTTATTTTTATTTTGGATTTGTATATGGGCCTAAGCTCATGAATATTTAGTTCTGTTTTTGTCTACTGCTATTCTATTTTGCCTTAGCTTGCTATGTTTTTTGTATTGATGTTAAAGAGGGAGAAAGATAGTTTTTATTTTAGTACCATGTAGGGCAGGTCGACTAGATTATATACCAATTCGGGGGAGCTAATACACACTCATTTAGCCAACTACTGAGGTAGAAGTTACTTACATTATTTCTTTCATCGTCATTCATAAAAAAAAGGAGGAGACTGATAATGTTTGATTTTAATGAATGATTTTCTTGAAGAACTTTAGAAAAAGAAATACTTAAAGGATTCTTGGTCAAAGATAAAAAAAGAAGAAGTATCAATAGAAGCTCTGAAAAGGAAGAATGTTATTACATTCCTCAAGCTTTAAATGGTGCTTCTCTTACTTAAGAAAGGAAATAATTCTCCTTGTACTAAGAAAATCTTTTGTCGTGCCTCTCTCTAGGGTTTAGGTTTATGTTGGATCTCTTTGTATTAGTCAATCTTTATTCTTGGAAATAGGATCTTGCTTATCTCATTTCCAAGTATCAAAACCTTTGGGTTACCTTCTACACTCAATCTTCCAAATGGCTAGTAGCCCAACCTCTACTATTTAAAGGATAGAAGATTAAGAAAGAGATAAACACTTGTCTCAACCTTCCCTAGCTTTCTTCTCTACTTTTATTAAGCACTGTATCCTCTTGTAGTTTATTGTGTACTCAAAAAGAGAGAAAAAACACATAGTTGGTAAGTGTAACACCTCAGGTTTTGGACTCTGAGATTTCATTGCAAAATTGAACACTACCCAAGCAACAACTCACGTGACGGGTCGTTATCACTCGTTACAAGTCATTGGTTTCACTCGTTGTCTGACCAGTGAAGCGTGCCCAGTTTACCTTCTTGATCACGACTTAGCCCCCATGAGTTGTAGGGTGATGTCATGTGTCGTGGTGAAGGACTCATGACCATAACAATGTGGTTTTCTTGAGTTGCTGCCCAGACCACGAGTCCAGAGAACGACTCATGACCAATCACCACAAGTCGTTACCTGACCCATAATGACTAAGAGCTAATTTCCTACATGTTTTTCATTAAGGGAATTTTGGTTTTATTCCTTCCTTTACCCATAACTTAAGACACCCAAGGGTCCCATTTTTATCATTTATTAAATCATAAACATTATTCTTCCCTCTCAAACTTCTTATGTCAAGAGAAAGCTAGGGTTGTAAAGGATTAATCATCTAGGGTTCAACTGGTGGGTTTCTCTCTAAATTTGTTTATGTTTCAGTCATGTATCTCTTCCTTAACTTAATTTTACATAAAAAAATGTGTTTATTAACCCATGTAAAGTTAATTGTTGGGTTTTGAAACTGGGTTGAGGGATTTGAATGGTTATAACTTGAATTGTTTTTCCTTGGTTTTAAACTTATCATTCATGCTTTATCTTATGATTTTAAAACTAAATAAGTGCATGGATATGAGAATTAGACTGGGGAATATGGGTTTCCCACATTATTGATTATGGTATGGAATTTATATGAACCTCAACCCACGTTGTGAAATGGGTTTTTTGAAACATAGATATATGCACAATTTAACTCACTCTTTGAATCTTGCATTGCATAAAAAATTAATGAAACTTAAAAATAGTTTTAAGGGGCCTTGTGTCCATGGCTTAATTTTAAAATGGAACTTGGGAGTCAATTGGTTTAACTGGATTGGAATGGCATAATTATACTTAGCTTACAAGCATAATTGGTATGATGATACCAATGGTATATGCCTTAATAAAACACTCCCTGGTTTATGGTTTGGATTATTTGATATGGTTTTAATTTGGGCTTAAAGAGGGTTGTGTAGCTCTCCGTGAAGGTGGAGGTCCCGGGGGAACCAATAATGGAGACCACATTTGCTGGCGTGGGGGTCCTTATAACCGTGTGCATAGTTTACACACTCTATATATCTTCGAATGGGTAGAGCCTTGGTGTCTCTGACACTTACCTGGACTTTCCTGGTTCGTACGGCTAACACGCGTTGGAACCCTTTTAGTAGTGGAAACTGAACCCATATAGCCTGTAGGTGCCCTTTGGATGGATAGAGCTATATGATGTTACGACTTTTGACGTAACATTTTGGACATTTTTCTTAGGATAATTGTGTGTTTTCAAGCAACAACTATTGTATTTAGCAAGATGTTTTAGTGTTTTTTAGATAAGAACTGAGTATGAGGAACAACTTGGATAAACTGGACAAAATAAAGGAGAAATGATCAGCGACGACTTAGGTGATGGGATGTCGGCCTCGCGATGAACTGTTGGCCAGAATCGTTGCCCAATAACAGAATAAAGATACACTAGATATCTTGCGACAGTCTAGGTGATGGGCCGTCGGCTATGTGACGAACCGTCCATCCAGATCGTCTTTAGGAAACAGAATGCATACCCACTAGACGTTACGCGATGAACCAGGTGACGTACCATCAGTATTAAGATGTACCTTCATCCTACCCATCGCCCAGAAGTAGAACACAGACTCACTAGAGCTCTAGAAATGGACTAGGCGATGGGCCGTCGCTTCAGCGACAAACCGTTGCTCGACCCGTCGCGTATGAAACGGCAACTTCGAATTCAAATTTTAAAGTTCCAGTTCTAGAAACATATAAATACCAAGTATTAGGGTTTATTCCATATCATTTGTCAGTAGTTTCATACTTTATCCTCTATTGAGACTTGTGTAACACTTTTCATTGAGATTTCAATCTAGAGATTGAGATCTGATTATTAGTTTTTACATTTTCCATTGAAGATTGAGAAGAACAATATTGTGACTTTTGTAAGTACTATCTTGAAGCTATTTATGAACATCAATATATCTTTGACTTTTTATATGGAGATGAGTAGCTAAACTCCCATAACTAGGGTTATGGGAGCCTTGATGTAGAGAAACATTTTAGGGTTGTGAATCAGTTTGATTTCTAACATCTATCAAAATTGTATGAATCTTTCTTCATTAAAATGATATCTCTTGGTTGTAAACTTGAAAAGTGAGCCCATGAACACCACTTGTCTGACAAGAAAGTGGATGTTGGGAAAAGAAGTGATTCACATAAACTCCATAGGTTTACCCTTTGGGTTAACGGGTTGATACCTTAGCATGATCAACCCTCATGAGAGTGTTATTGAATAATGCTTGAATCCTTTAAGTTTGAGAAAAGTAAAGGGTGAAACACTCATTGGGTTGAGAAACAAGTGGGTAATTCTTAAAATTCAATAATTCTTACAATTGAACACATAAGTTAGAATTCGAGCACAAATTCACAACCCTAACTGTTTGAACATCCCGGTGGGCATAACTCTAGTTAATTCATTCTCATTAAAATTGCATCTATATTAACTCTCATTAGTTAGACCTTGTGTGATACAAATATGAAAGAATATTGTTAACACATCCAAACCCCCTTTTAGTCAGGAACCTTAGATCAACAGTCTAATAATAGTCACAATACTTAGTGAACACAGTATTCCCTGTGGGATTCAACACCTAACCCAGTTGGGTTCTATATTTGACAGCAACCGCTTACTCTCTCGTAAGTGAGGTGTAATTTGGGTGTATTAAATTTTGGCGCTGTTGCCGGGGAATACAGTTGTCAATTAAGTTTGTGCTTGTTAATTGACCTTTGGTCAAGTTTTCCAAATTTTACTTTTGTTTGTTGTTTTTGTTTTGTACAGGGGAGTTATTGTGTATGCCAAGTACATGGAGATTGGGTACACCATTATTACCAATACATCTGGAACTGCAGCTAATTGGCAGAATGACAGATCCCTAAGATACTGAAAGACTAGCCGTTCTGGATAGAGCTGAATTAAATCAGCAGAATGATGGTCAGCAAGCACGTCATCCTAATCTTGATGATGATGATTTGGGGGATGATGACATGTTAGATTTTATTAACCCAAGGCGTGCAGAAAATGTGGCTGCACCAATGAATCAAAATATAAATAAAAATTGCCCCTTTAGGGCAAGGCAAGAGCATCAACCAGTGTAGTTTGACTTGAACAATGATAAAGATGGAATGGATGGAGTAGGTGTAACTGGAGCTATAATTCCTCTACCTCTAGCACCAGGAGCTAAATTTAATATTACCAGTACAATAATTCAACTTCTTTATCTCAAGGGGTTGTTCGGTGGTTTTCCTGGAGATGATCTAAACATGCATTTGGTGAATTTTATCACCATTTGCAAGTCTTTGATAATACAAGAGTGGGTCAGAATGCTATCCACCTGCATTTATTTCCATTGTCTCTGTCTGGGGAGGCGACACTATGGTTGAATGAACTGACTCTTGACTCTATAACCAACTGGAGGCAATTGAAAGAGGCTTTCTTAGAAAGGTTCTTTCCACCCTTCACAAGGGTATAGTTGAGGGAAGAAATCAATAATTTCCGACAGTTTCCCACCGAAGCTCTTCATGGGACCTGGGGGAGGTTTAAAAAGAATCTGATACAATGCCCAAACCATAACATGATGGATATTTATCTGATAAAGACTCTTTATCGGGTTTTGAATTCTATTATGAAGCCAGTCGTGGATAATGCTGCAAGAGGGTCGTTTGTTGACCTTACTTTCCCAGAGGTCTCAAAGATGCTTGATCAGATAACCAAATAGAGTAGAGCTTGGTATACCAGGGATTTTGTGATAGTAAGCCCTACTGTGTCTGGTAGTATGATTGCAGAGCAACACAAGAAAGAGGAAGAACGTGATCAGGATATGTATATTTAAAGACACTAATGGATTTGTTGACTAAGTATCTATTATATGGAAAATAGAGAAGGAGAAAGCTATTGTATCCCAGGGAAGAGCTGATTCTAATTCAAAAGAAGAGGCAAACTATCAAATAATTAGGGAGGTTTCTGAGGTAGTAGCCAAGGAAATCAAGGTTGGAACTATTACGATAAAGTTGGTTACAAAGATAGAGATCAAGGGAACTAGAAGGGAAAAAATAATCGGAGTGGACTATATGTACCACCTGGAAGCAGAGATAATGCTGCAACAAGCTCTGGCAAGATGTCCATGGAGAACATGATAGAGAAATTATTAAAGGGAGTTGAGACTACCAACTCTGGGGCGACTACTATAAAGAGTGATTTGTCTTCTATGAGTCAGTTGGTAAACTCACACTCTACTTCTATCAAGCAGCTGAAGCAGTAGATGAGCCAACTCTTGACAGTACTGAATCAGGAAAAATGATACTTTACCAAGTGATACAATTTAAAATCCTCGAAATGATGGCTCCTGCATGGAAATTACCATACGGAGTGGTAAGGTTTTACCAGGCCCATCTGTGGGCAAAGCTGTGATTGCAGAGGATATTGAGTATGAAGAAACTTGTCCAGTGGAGTCTGAAAAACTAGATTAAGCTATTGATAATACACCATCCAACCATTAGCAAGTTAATGAGTTGAAGCCATGTCGCCAGAGGAGTGAGAGCATAATGACACGAAGAAAGCAAGAAGAAAATCAGGGAAAGATGAAGAGAGAATAAAGAAGAGAGTAGAGGACAAAACAACTGGAATGTCTACCAGTTCTGCCCCAGCTAGGAGGCAAACTATAGATCCTGCTTGAGATGTGGTACCTTTAATTTTGGAGGGCGAGATTGTGAGTACTCCCACTACCATGGGGGTTAACATAGCACTGGGTGAGGACACAATAGCCTCACCGTACTTCACAGATGCCTTAGATGAATAAGAGCCACCATAATTATTTTCCCTCCTTTGTACTTAAAATTATATGCATTGAGGACAAAGCATTATTTTTCTATAGGGGTGGGATATGCTTGAACCATGGGGGGTTGTGTTGCTAATATTCTTAACCGTACCATGTGCTATCTAGGAGAATCGACATGCCTAGGTTTAATTTGCATTTTTATTGCTTTCAAGTCTTGTTATGTTACTGATGTTGGTCCATGAAATAAAAGTGTTGTTTGTGTTAGTACCCTGTTGTAAATATGAATGATGAATGATGTTAGCATCAAGTTATGACTATTTCTATTTGATTGTTTACTTTTTTCTCCTAAGATATGTGATTAATTGTTAGTGGTTCTGTAGTCGGCATTAATCTTTAAATTCACATGACATGTGGTGCATATCTTAAGAACAATAGAATGAGTTTGACTCAGTTGCCACTGTGTGTGCGAGTACTTTTTATTACTTATGACATAGTATAGTACCTAGAACTTGCCTGGTTCATTTGATGCTGTTCTGTGGTTGATGGGATGAGAAGTGATAACAGACCACCTTGTGCTGTTAGTCCACTTAGCCAAAATGACCCAACCTAAAATAATTTTCTATGTTTGAACCCTTCTTTAAGCCTTTGTAGATTTCCTTCATCACCTAGTATTCTAGTTAACTCTCTTTCTGCTGTTAACTTCTAGATCTGGCCCTAGCCTAGAAATGGGTAATGTGTACCGAAACTTAGGTAAAACATCTAAGTTGAGGGTGGCTATGTAGGGTTGTTAACTGCCTAATGGACGGTTGGTCTAGAACTTTAAGTAGAGCATTTGGCCCTAGTTTAGTTAAGAAAATGTGCACCTTGACTTCTGGCATCAACCTAAGTTGAGAGTGGCTGATGCCTGTTGTAAATATCTCTAAAAAAGAGATGTTTACTATGGTGAAGCATTAATGAATAAGAAAAGGGCAAGTGAGTTAGCAAAGTAATGGCCTTGATAAGAAGAAGTTGAAGGCAAAGAGATTTAAAGTTTAGTTCATAGTCAGTTTTGCCCAAAATTGCTTCCTGACCTAGACAGACACCTCATTACTAGCCTAGAAAAGATCTGTTTGATCTAGGACCGCAGCCATAAGAGGGGTGTTGGATGATAAAGGTAAAACTATGGGTACTTATGCTATGTTAGTAACTTTTTTGATGAGTGAGAGGGTTTTGAGTTGTATCCACAAAATATTTTGAGTGGTGGATCTCCTTGACTATGAGGGCAACCTGAGTTATGCTTAATTCGGCTGATTTCTGTAGATACTTGTATCCATATGTGTGTAGATAAATTGAATTCAAAACAATTCCGAATATGAACTCTGATATGTTAAATTGTATGATTTGGATGACAAGTGAATATGGTTGTGTGAAAACTTGTGTTGTAGCAAATGCCTGTCATCATGTTGTTCATATTTGTGGTTTGGTGCTGAGTTGCTTGAGGACAAGCAATTACCTTAAGTTGAGGGTGTTGATGGTACGGCTTTTGACTTAATATTTTGGACCGTTTTCTTAGGATAATTATGTGTTTTCAAGCAACTACTATTGTATTTAACAAGGTGTTTTAGTATTTTCAGGATAAGAACTGAGTATGAGGAACAACTTAGATAAACTAGACAAAATAAAGAAGAAATGATCAGCGACGGCTTAGGTGATGGGACGTCGGCCTTGCGATGAACTATCGGCCGGAACTGTTACCCAATAATAGAAGACAGAGACACTGGATATCTTGCGACGGTCCAGGTGATGGGCCATCGGCTATGTGACCAACTATCGGTCCAGACTATCGCCAGGAAACAAAATACATACCCACTAGATATTACACGATGGACCAGGTGATATACCATCAGTATTGCAATGAACCATCGTCCTACCCGTCACTTAGAAGTAGAACAAGAATTAACTAGAGCTCCAGTGATGGCCTAGGCTACGGGCCATCGCCTAAGCGACAAACCGTCGCTCGACCCGTCGAGCATGAAGCGGCAACTCCAAATTCAAATTTTGAAGTTCCAGTCTTGGAAACATATAAATACCAAGTATTAGGGTTTATTTCGTATCTTTTATGATTAGTTTCATACTTTCTCCTCTATTGAGAGCTGTGTAACACTTTTCATTGAGATTTGAATCTAGAGATTGAGATCTAATTATTAGTTTTTATATTTTCCATTGAAGATTGAGAAGAATAATATTGTGACTTTTTTAAGTACTCTTTTGAAGCTATTTATGAACATCAATATATCTTTGACTTCTTATATATAGATAAGTAGCTAAACTCCCATAACTAGGGTTATGGAAGCCTTGATGTAGAGAAACATTTTGGGGTTATGAATTGGTTTGATTTCTAACATCTATCAAAATTGCATGAATATTTCTTCATTATAATGACATCTCTTGGTTGCAAACTTGAGAAGTGAGCCCGTGAACACCACTTGTCTTATAAGAAAGTGAATGTTGGGGAAAAAGTGATTCACATAAACTCCATAGGTTTACCGTTTGGGTTAACGGGTTGATTCCTTAATAGGATCAACCCTCATGAGAGATTTATTGAATAATGCATGAATCCTTTAAGTTCGAGAGGAGTAAAGGGTAAAACACTTATTGGGTTGAGAAATACGTGGGTAATTCTTAGAATTCAATAATTCTTGCAATTGAACACATAAGTTAGAATTCGAGCACAAATTCACAACCCTAACTGTTTGAACATCTTGGTGAGCATAAGTCTAGTTAATTCATTCTCATTGAAATTACATCTACATTAACTCTCATTAGCTGAACATTGTGTGATATAAATACGAAAGAATATTGTTAACACATCCAAATCCCTTTTTACTCAGGAATCTTAGATCAATAGTCTAATAACACTCACAATACTTAGTGAACACAATATTATTATGGGATTTGACACCCAAACCAGTTGGGTTTTATATTTGATAGAGACCACTTACTCTCTCATAAGAGTGGTGCCACTTACTCTCTCATAAGAGTGGTGTAATATGAGCGTATCACTACATATTCCAGGTTAATGGTTTTAAAAATTCATGCTTAAGACCCTTCTCCCTATCCCGACATCTTTTATATATATATATATATATATATATATATATATTTATAAATGTGTGCTTATGGTTTTGGAATGATTTTGGACATGACATTATTTTATCCCTTCCTCGAGTTACATTTTATTCTTATCCCACTAACCGTCCTAGGACGCTATATCATTTTATAATGTAGGGTCCTAAGGGTTTTCTGTTACCTTGTACAGTGTTAGGTGATCCAGTTTGTCGGTTGGTCTGCGTTGAAGTGGTAAGCGTCCATCTTTTGGAAGGCCAAAAATTTTGTTGCCTTTTTATGGTCTCAGTATTTCATTAGGTTTATTTTTAAGTTTTAGATTTTTTTGTCATGGTTGGGGGCATGTCCTGACCTAATTTGGTATTCTATTTTTTGTCGTTTCGTGGATAAAGTATGGGTTGGTTATTTGTTTTGGATTCTTAGAACGTTTCTATAGGTTTATATATTATTCTTATTATTTATTTTTTCTTCTGCTATTATTTTATTATGCTCAGGTGGTTAGGCTAAGGGGTGGCCTCTGGCCCATGATGGGCTTGAGATAACCATCACGGCCAGACCCTAGTTTGGATCGTGACAAGCTTAGTATCAGAGCATGGTTTAGGGTCTTTGGGTGTCCACAGAGTAGTATTGAGTAGAGTACCTTTTAGGGATATATAACATGCCACACTTATAAGGGGAAGGCTACAAGGCATTTAGGAATATTTTCCTTTCTTATGTTCTAGTTTGGGCTATAGAGACTAGTGTTTTGAAAACTCTAACTTTCGATTTACTCACATTTTAGATCATGCCTCCCCAAAGATATGATATTTGTAGAAACTCTGCTAGACCCTTTATCCGACCTGAGGATAATATGGAGGGAACTCGCCTTTCTTATAGAGTGCAGACTCGGTCTAGGGTCCCTGCTCCTAATTGCACTACCTCACGTGGAACTCTATCAGTCCCTACTAGTCCTTTACGAGCTTCCTGAGATGGTGACACTTATGCTCAGTCACCTCAGGGAGATATATCTAATGCAAAGTTTTGTTAGTCTATTTATATGCTTACTCAGTTGGTGGCATCATAGTCTCGTCAGTCTAACTATGTTGGTTTTGTTGCTCCTTCGCCTGACGTCACTAGGATTGGCTAGTTTATGAGGTTGAATCCCCCGACCTTTGTCAGCTCTAAGGTTGAGGAGGATCATCAAGGGTAGATGATATTGAGAATATTGTCAGAGTGATGCATACTACTGATACTGAAGGGGTAGAGTTTGCTGCATATCAGTTGAAAGATGTATCCTATCAATGGTTTGAGGAGTGGGATTAGTTGAGAGGTGATGGTGCTAAGCCGACATTATGGGATGAGTTTTTGGGTGCCTTTTTTGATCATTTGTTTCCACGGAAGCTTCGGGATGCTAAACCTGAGGGGTTTGTGAATCTAAAGCTGGGTAAGATGAGTGTGAAAGAGTATGCCTTAATATTTCAGCAGCTGTCTTGTTATGCCCCTGAGTATCTAGTTAGCAATCTAAAATAATGAAGTTTGCTTCTGGGTTGTGCCACGACTTGGTATTGGAATGTAAGGTTGCAATGTTGAACAATGACATGGATATCTCTAGGCTTATAGTTTATATGCAGCAGGTAGAGAGTGATAAGAAGAGACATGCAAAGATGGGAGAGATGTTGAATAAGAAGTTCAGGTATTCAACGGAGGGTGCAAATCAGCAGAATAATGGAAGGGATTGTAGACAATGGACCAAGAAGAAGACTTGGGGAAATTCTAATTCATATTCTTCGGCTAGTGCTCCTTGTCCTAAGCTATCTGTTGATTGTCGTTTTCAGGCTAGTAGTGGTTTTAAGACGCAGGGTGCCTAGTTTCAGGCTACTGGAGCTCAGTCGGCCCTATCTTATCCTCCTTATAGATTTTTAGATAGCTTCACCATGGTTACTGTGATGAAGGGAGAAACTTGCGTTTTAATTATGTTCATCCTGGACACATGCAAAGGAATTGTCCAACGGCTAAGGTAGCCACTGGAGCTAATAAGGTTTTGATCGCCACTTGTTTGGCTCCTACACCAAAGGGTGCCACTTCAGGTACCGGTACTGGATGAAATTGTCTCTACACTCTTACCACCCACTAGGAATCTGAGGCATCCCACAATGTTTTCATTTGTATGTTACAACTCTTCTCTCATGATGTGTATTATTTTTTTGATCTAGGTTCTACCCCTTCTTCTGTGACCCCTTATTTAGCTATGCATTTTAGTTTTGGTCCCAAAAGTATTTTTGACCCCTTTTCTATGTCTACCCAGTGGGTGATTCTATAGTTGCTAGAAAAATCTATAAGGGTTGTGTGGTGTCTATCTTTCATAAGGAGACATTGGTGGATTTGATAGAGCTGGATATGGTGGATTTTGATGTTATCTTGGGGATGGATTGGCTTCATTCGTGCTATGCTTCTCTAGATTGTAGGACCCAAAAGGCCAGTTTTCACTTTCCTTATAAGCTAATATTAGAATGGGAGAGGAGTTCTTCAGTGCCTAAAGGGAGGTTTATTTCCTATTTTAGAGCTCAGAAATTGATCTCAAAATGGTATCATATCATCTAGTTCGAGTTAAGGATTCTATCTGAGAGTCCTTCTTTGCAATCTATCCCCGTGGTTAGTGTGTTTCTTGAAGTGTTTTTCGATGGTCTTCCTAGAATTTCTCTTAATAGGGAAATAGATTTTGCGATTGATCTTCTACCAGATACCCGCCCTATTTCCATTCCTTCTTATAGAATGGCTCTGTTAAATTAAAGGATCTAAATGAGTAGTTAAAAGATCTTTTTGATAAAGGGTTCATTCGTCCTAGTATTTTTCCATGGGGTGCTACTGTGCTTTTTGTGCGAAAGAAAAATGGGTCCCTTCGAATGTGCATAGACTATCGTTAGTTGAATAAGGTTACAGTGAAGAATCAGTATCCTCTTTTTAGGATTGATAATCTTTTTGATTAGCTTTAGGGTTCTAGATGTTTTTCTAAGATTGATCTTTGTTCGGGCTATCATCAATTGAAAATTCGGGAGGTTGATATTCCCAAGACTGTTTTTTAAACTCAGTATGGCCACTACGAGTTTTTGGTCATGTCTTTCGGGTTGATCAATGATCCGGCTATATTTGTGGATCTTATTAATCAAGTATTTAGGCAGTTTCTGGATTTGTTCTGTCACGACCCGAAACAAGGCCCTGGCCGCAACAGGCATCCCAAACCATGAAGGCTCGAGAGCCCTTCTAACTGGCGATCATATGAATAATTCATAGACGATAAAGATGCGGAAAAGTACAAAATCGAAACATAGTCATCTGATTCATCAACTAAACAATATGATATGAGTTCATAATTCAAAGACATTTAACACCAGCCCACGAAATCTCTATTAATACTGGAAATAACATCTATCTAAAACTAGGACAAGGCCCTCGGTCAGACCATGAACTAAAACCAAATGTAAATGTAACATAACACAAGGCTTTCCGAAACAAGAGAGGTTCAACAACTCCAAATGCTCGACAAACCAATCTACTACTTAGCGGGACCTAGGATTGAGCATTAGATCCTTAAATTTGGGGGTCAATACAAATGTGATGGTTCATAGAACAATCCAAAAAATAATACATTTTTATACAACATAGATGAGAGCATTTCATAAAACGTATCAGCATAAAATGTTTGAAAACACATGGGCATAATCTGATAACTTTCAAAATGACTTCTTGAAATCATGGCTCTACTCTTTATTTCTCTTGTAAGCTAGATGGTACACCTTCAATCTGTCATTCCATGGGCTATATGGAATTCGCCCTTGACTCGGCGGTGAAGCCCCCAACCTAATTTTGCCGTAAGTATTGGATTCTCTGCATCTCTATTACACCACAGAGCCATCGCCAGCGTATAATCCCCTTTTTGGGGCAACATAAATGCGTGTCGTCAAATCACAGTTTAGGAAAATGAGTTGTTTGAACTCATGCCTTCTTCAGGTAACCATCTAACTCTTTTAAGCCCCATTTTAGACTCTTTAAAACATATCTTTTTTGAAAAGTTATTTCTTTCTTATTTTGCTTTGGACACATCATATAGGGTATCATCATACCCAGATTTGCAAGCCATATGACGACCTCTCTACTGCCCCTTTTATTATTTCAAAAGGTATTTATTGACCACCCAAAGGATCTACTAGTTAGACAAAAGTTTATATTTCAAAACACTTTTGAAAACCAACTATATCTCTATTCAATACTTCATCTACGGTGGTCACCCTTTTTAATCAATCTAAAGCCATCCTTAATGGGGAACATGATCACTTATAAAAACAAGTAAAAATATAATTTCATTATCTCATAAAAACAATGAAATTTGTACATAACTGTCCATCAACAGACTCAAGCTTTTAACATTCATATAATCAATTCACAATATGCAAACTCAATGAATTTCATAGCAAAAAAGGGAATTACATATTCCGTGCTCTCATTTAACTTCACAAATCTTGATATTTCATGGTAACACGAAAATAATTCAAGTTTAAAACACCACATAACAATTTCTACAATACTTCATCAAATCATAGGGTTTCAATACATGTTCATCAGCAACCTTGAAATCAATTTCGTATGAATAAACATATACTCTTTAAAACTAGTTTAAAAAAAACAAATTTATGCCCATGAGGTGTAGGATAGTCCCACGTACCTTAAGTTCCTTAGTTTGGAGATTGAAACCCTAATATTGTCTCTTTTCTTGAAAATCTTGAACTTAGAGGTTGAATTCTTGATCTTTGGGGAAGAGTTAGGGTTTAGTTGGGAGAGAATTTGAGTAATCTTTGGCATATAATGCCCTAATGACGACTTAATCTCGTGTTATTATGATTGGGGCTATGGGGAAAAGATGAGACTGCCCTTTGAAAATTAAATTCGCAACTGAATACCGATTTGAAGGCCCACTGCGACGCGCCAGAGGGATCATCACTATAGGCATCGCGACGTGGTGGAATTGTGATGACTTACTATTTTCATGATCCAAACACGACTTAAACCCCGAACAACGCTCAAGCGCACATGCAAGTGTACGTGGTCTTATCAAGTAGTAAAGTGGCCTAATAAAAGCCAAGTATCGATCCCATAGGGACTTGGTTAAACAATGGTTCGATTTCAGTTCACAATTTAGATTCAACTGGTGCAAAAGTAACCAAAAGAGAGATTGGAGTTTGTAAATTGCAGGTAAAGTAAATAGTGCGTAAAGTAAAGATCTTGGACAACCAATAAGAGTAAAACCCATGGTTGAAGCACTTTGAACAATCGTACTGTGTTATTGAGTTTCATTCGTCAATTCACTTATCTTGGTTGTTGATTAGTAGGGTTAATCGCATGATTATGGTCTCTCGACCTCTAACCAATTACCTAATGTGGACATTACAACTACATCATTGAGCAGGGATGTAATAATCCTATTAAGTTTCTTAAGCTATCATCCTATGTTTGAATCAAGTAAGTCATCTAAGCACAACCCTGTCCTTGAAACTAATTCATGTACCTTATTTCATAAAAGACTACAAACTATACTTTGTTCAATCCCACGTTCTATCTCCCTATTCCCTCTGCCGAGTTCACAAGGTTGACAATGGGTGTATTCTAAGGGTGATCAAGCCTCAAAATAGTTAAAATAAGATTGAACACTCAACCAATAGTAATAATCAAATCAATGAACTAAAATAAAAACAATAGTACACAAGTATTTGGCTTTAACCCCGGAAAGAGGGCGTTTAGCCAAGCATAGTCATAATCGTAATCACTAGATTGTAATTAACGACCAAGGACATGAATGAACTAAATTAAAATGATAAAAACCTAAGTTATGAAATTGTAGCAGATTCCTTGATGTTCCAAGATAAATAACAATATGTACAAAGATGTATTTAGTAGACAACAAGGCCTAAGCCGTATAGGATTCAAAGTGCAACTTTTGCCGTCTTTGGAGGGGGGTTGCGATGTAAGGCTGCTTGATTTGAATGGGGGTCGTGATGCACTAGATGTTTGGATCAAGTATGGGTCATTATGCGAGGATGGATTGAGTCAAGTGGGGGTCGCGACACGCCCCTATCGCGACACCTCTCTGGAATTTTCATCTCGAAAATTGGTTAAGTGTTGGACGTTTCTCCCTTCATCCTTGACTTTGTGGCATATTTCACATAGTTTTCCAGCCTCCAATTCATCTATATATCATCATAAACAGCTCACAAAAGATCCTACAAGAATAGACCACACGAATTATAAGTTCAAACAACACAACATCCATTACGACGAATAAAAACAAACGCTTAGACTAGGTTGTTCTCTATGTTCTTCCACTCCATGTTTTGACTCTTTACTTGACTCGCTTGAACTTTGTACACTACCAACAAGTTTTTCCGCAAATAATAGCACCATTAAAACCATTTAGAACTCATTAAACACAATATAATCCAACAAAAGAGACTAGATAAGCATCTAGCTCAAGCTAGTAATGCAAGTTTCATCGATTGAACTCTAAGTGTTCCAATTAAAGCCAAAATTGTTTGGAATACACTTTGCATATTATAATCACACACAGTATAACTTAGATGGTTATTTGTATCAATATTGACACCTTAAGCACTCAAATTATCCTAAAAATAAAGCAGAATAGTAACAATAGAGTGCATAAATACACTCAACATCACCACCCCACACTTAAATCCTTGTTCATACTCGAACAACTATTTACTCTAAGAATTATAAGTTGTTGAGACTCTACATATATACTAAATTCAAGACACTCAAGATAGTGCTATAATGACTACACAAAATACAAGTTTCTATACTAAGCATGTTATACACAATTGAAAGCTTAAGAACACTACTTTAAGACATCCTAGCCTTAAGAATTTACTCACCCAAGTGGAAAACTCATGCTTATTATTCAATCAAGGATGTCATACAAATCACCCACATTCATCAAACATGTGCCCTCACACCAAGAGAGTTACCCATAATCACTCGCAATAATGCAAATTATCATAATGGGTATACAAATTAAGTTACGCTCACTCTCACAAAGAATTCACAAGTTAAACACAATGAAACATGGTCTTTCCCTTAGTGTAATGCTCCACTAATATCAGAATGATGAACTTAGGATCAAATAGGTCTTTTCTGGGTTGTAACATAGGCTAAGGGGTGGGTAAGAACTATTTTGGGAATAACAGCTAACCTATCTAAGAGCTTTAATACACTACATTATATATTTAAAACCAATCTCTTACAACCAAATTATACTTTTTCATCCACCCTTATCTTTTGTTTTACCCCACTTCTTTTAAGCATTTTCACAAACACATGGTGGATGTATTGTTCATTACCACATGAATCAATTTTTTTCTTTTTTCACAACCATGGAAATATTTCTAGAATAAATTATATCACACCCATCCACCATAAATCAATTATCAACACCAATAACTATTACCTTGGGACATCAATTTTATCTTTTTCTTCTTCAATTTCTCAAACTCCTTACTAAATTAATTTTTTATTAAAGCACTTAGGAGATTTTTGGATCAAATTATGGTCTATCAAAGAAAGGGTTTGGCTATATGTGAGGCTATCAAAGAAAAGGCTAAAGGCTCAATAGGGGTTAACTAGGATAATGTAGAAAGGGTAGGACAAATAGAAGGTATAAAACAAGGCTATCAAAGAAATGCCTAAATTATCTCCTAAACCACACCCTTTATTTTGCTTTACGCATACACCGGGCAAGTTCTAGACATTACATGCAACAAGAAATATATAAAAAACTCACATGACACACGACACATGCTCAACTCACATAAGATCATCATAGACTCCCAACCACACAATATCATGAATTCAAATTTAAGCCACATAGTACAAGAGTCAAAAACTTGAGCCTAAGAGTCTCAAAAGTAGCAATTCACTCATTCAACATGATTTTACCAAACAAAACACTTGCACCATGTAATCAAAACAAGCACCAACAAGAATATCTTATACAAAAAATTTTCAATTAAGCCAAAAATTGGGAATTTTCCCACCCCACACTTAAAATTCTACTTTGTCGCTAAAGTGAACTTAAAAATAAGAGATAAAAATACTCTTTGAGGCCACTAGGCCTAGATAGTAGCATCTATTTTCATAAAGGAGGTCTGTGGGACCCCACACTCAGTCTTTGTCATGCTTCTTAGCTCAGGTTTTCGGTACTCAAACTTCCCATAAACCTGTGACTCAATCAAAAACAAAAACTACGTGAGTAAAAACTAAAAACTACAAAGAAATAATGCCTACTTAGCTTAGGTAGCCTCCTAAGCAGCGCCTAATTTAGTGTCGCAGCACGACCCAACTAATGACTTAGTCATTCTCTTTCCTTCTCTTTCTCACGCTTGGTTTCCATCTTTTTATTCTCTTTACCCCTATTGGGTGCAAATTTTCAAAAGAAACAAATTCCTTAATTTTAGCCTTTTTAGGATCATCAATTAACATCAAATCAGGCTTAGGCAGTAGAAGCTTAGGCTACTTAATCAGGTAGTGCACAGAGGACTTTGGTGGACTCAACACCCCATACTTGTCCCCTTCAATCACACTGATCATACACACATATTCATAATGAGACGTTAGTTTAGGTGCTTTGTAAATATCAAATACCACCTCTTTATCCTCTACCCTCATTTTGAGTATGCCTTCTTTTACATTAATCAATGCTTCTCAGGTTGCTAAGAATAGACACCCCAAGATGATTGGAACCTGTTAGTCTTCCTCAAAATCAAGAATAATAAAGTCAGCAGGAATAATGAATTTACCAGCCTTTATGAGGACATCCTCAATTATTCCTTCCAGATATACAAATGACTCATCTGCCAACTGTAGAACAAAGGTAGTCGATTTAGGCTTTCCTAAGCTTAATTTTTCAAACAAAGATAGGGGCATCAGATTTATGCTAGCACCTAAGTCACTCAATGCATGGACCACTTTACTTACAATTTGGATAGGTAGGGTAAACTTTCTCGAATCTCTCAATTTCTTAGGGATTTTCTGTGTCATTACCGTGCTACACTCTTCAGTGAGTGTTATCGCCCCCACATCCTATAATTTCACCTTAGTAGAAACCACATCCCTCAAGTACTTTGTGTACTTAGGCATACCCTACAAAATATGTAACAAAGGTAAGTTAATATGAAGCCCTCTGAATGTGTCAAAAAACTTCTTAAACATTGCATCCTCCTTCGCTTTCGTGTGTTTGTAAGGAAATGGTAGTAGCGCCCCCTGCTTCTTTTCTGGTTCAGCAACAACTGTCTCTTTCAAGTACTCAAACTTTCTTGACTTATCAGCGGCATTTCTAAAAACCTGTTGGGGAGTCAAATATGCCTCTACCTCCTAAGTTGCCTTGGGAGTTTCATTTTGAAGCTCTTCACCGCTCCTCAAGGTGAATGCCATAACTTGCTTTGGATTTTCTGTAGCTATTGGCAAACCACCTCGTGGCCTTGTATTTCATGCTTATTATATCTGCCCCACTTGAATCTCTAAGCTTCTCTGAGCAACTTGCAAATTTTTTTATGTCTGTAGCCAATTGTGTCTGACTAGCTATAAGTTGTTTCAATATTTCTTCTATGTTGCTAGTTGACTGATTCGTTTGTTCTTGTGGTTGCTGAATTTATTGTTGTTGGGAGTTCCATGGCTGAGTGTACCACTTTATGTTGTAGGCATTACCATAATTTTTCCTTTGATCATTGCCCACATACATCACTGATTTTGGATTTGAAGCACACATGGCAGCTATTCCCACAAATTTCACACCAACCTGCAGCTTGTTGGATGGCATTGACTGTGGCTGCAGGTTGTGGAGCTCCCAATTTTAGGCTGCTGAACTGAGTGTTTATCATATTCTGTAATGCTGCAACCTGAGTTGATAAGGATGTGAATTGGTCTACATCCAACACACCTGTAATTTTTTTGTGGCACTTATAGAATTTGAGTACCACTCTAGATTTCCTTGTGATATGCAGTTCAATAATGTGTACAACTCATCATAAGTTAGCTCCAGCACTTGATCACCTACTGTTGAATCTAGCAAAATCTTTGTATTATGATCAAGTACTTCTACAAAAGTATGAACAGGTACCTCATTGGACTGTTGGTGGTGAGGAAAATTCTGAAGAAGGGCCTTGAAGTATTCCTATGCATGATATAGATTTTTATTAGGCTTCTTTTTGAAGCTCACTATCTCACTGCAAAGTCTCGCAGTCTTTCCTGGTGGTAAAAATTTGATGAGGAACTTTCTGGCTAATTCATCCCATGATGTGATTGAATTGGCTGGCTCTGCATTCAACCACCTTTTAGTTTTCCCCAATAGTGAATTGGGAAAAAGTGTCAAACTCACATAGTCTGTACTCACCCCAGTCAGAATTAATGTGTCAGTAAGCTCAATGATAGTCTACAAGTGGACTTGTGGATCCTCGTGTGAAAGCCCTGCAAATTGTCCACTACTGATGAGAAGATGCACCATATTGTGCTTTAACTCGAAATTCCCCCCTGTAGTTGGTCTTGAATTAGGGAAGTCAAGTTCATTGGATATGGGACTCCATCTTCCATAACTATCCTATGGGCTGCTTGTTCTTCAGCCATTAGAGCAGGAACTACTTGGTCTTCTTCTATTTGCAGAAATTGGGGGAAACTAATTACGTCTCTCCTTCATTGATGGAAGTGTTGTTTGGATTCGGGGCTTGGTTCCACCAAATCCCTATCCCTTGACAGCTTCCTAACCTTAACACCAATTTCTTACAATTACAAAGTCAAGAGCTAGTGTAAAAACACCAAAGAAATCTAAAAAGCAATATTAAAATAAAATAGTTGCCTATTACAAGTCCCCGACAATGGAGCCAAACACTTGACAGTGCCTAAGCGCACACACAAGTGTACGCGGTCTTATCAAATAAAAAAGTGGCCTAATAAAAGCAAAGTATCGATACCACAGGGACTTGGTTAAATAATAGTTTGATTTTAGTTCACAATTTAGATTTAACTGGTGCAAAAGTAACCAAAGGAGAGATTGGAGTTTGTAAATTGCAAGTAAAGTAAATAGTGTGTAAAGTAAAGATCTTGGACAATCAATAGGAGTAAAACCCAGGTTTGAAGCACTTTGAACAATCGTACTATGTTATTGTATTTCATTCGTCAATTTACTTATCTTGGTTGTCTATTTTTAGGGTTAATCGCATGATCATAGTCTCCTGACCTCTAACCAATTACCTAATGTGGACATTACAACTACATCATTGAGCGGGGATATAATAATCCAATTAAGTTCCTTAAGATATCATCCTATGTTTGAATCAAGTAAGGCATCTAAGTACATTCCTGTCCTAGACACTAATTCATATTCCTTATTTCATAAAAGACTACGAGCCATACTTTGTTCAATCCCATGTTCTATTTCCTTATTCCCTCTCCCAAGTTCACAAGGTTGACAATGGGTGTATTCTAAGGTGATCAAGCCTTAAAATAGTTGAAACAAGATAGAACACACAACAAATAGTAATAAGCAAATCAATGAACTAAAATGAAAACAATAGTACTCATGTATTCGGCTTCAACCCCGAAAAGAGGGTGTTTAGCCACGCATAGTCATAATCGTAATCACTAGATTGTAATTAACGACCAAGGACATGAATGAACACAATTAAAATGATAAAAACCTAAGTTATGAAATTTTAGAATCCTCCTTGATGTTCTTAGACATTCTAAGATAAATAAAAATATGTATAAAGATGTATTTATAGTAGACAACAAGGCCCAAGCTGTATAAGATTCAAAGTGTAACTTTTCCCATGTTTGGAGGGGGGTCGTGACGCGAGGCTGGCTTGACTTGAATAGGGGTAGCGACACACTAGCTGTTTGGGTCAAGTAGGGGTTGCTACGCAAGGCTGTCTTGAGTAAAATAGGGGTCGCGACGTGCCCCTATCACGACACCTCTCTGTAATTTGCTTCTCGAAAATTGGTTAAGTGTTGGACGTTCCTCCCTTCATCCTTGACTTTGTGGTGTCTTTCCCGTGGTTTTCCAGCCTCCAATTTATCTATATATCATCATAAACAGCTCACAAAAGATCCTACAAGAACACACTACACGAATTAGAAGTTCAAACAACACAACATCCATTACGACGAATCAAACACAAGATCTTAGACTAGGTTGATCTCCATGATCTTCCACTCTATGTTTCGACTCATTACTTGACTCGCTTGAACTTTGTACACTACCAACAACTTTTTATGCAAATAATAATGCCATTAAATAATTTAGAACACATTAAACCCAATAGAATCCAACAAAAGAGACTAGACAAACACCTAACTCAAGCTAGTAACACAAGTTTCATTGATTGAAAAGTGACCCAATTAAACCCTAACTTGTTTGGAACATACTTTGCACATTATAATCACACACTATATCACTTAGATGCTTATTTATATCAACATTGACACCTTAAGAAATCTAGTTATCCTCAAAATAAAGCGAAATAAGCTAAAATAGTAATTATAGAGTGCATAAATGCACCCAACACACCTTGTCCGAAAAATCCAAAACTTTCCTAATACATGCCCTTTGCACCAACGAATATGGAATAACTCATAAATCTATGTCTTGGGGTCGGGGAGACCAATTTAGAAATCATTGAAGTTAGGGGCTTAAAATATGACTAAGTCTTTCAACACTTAGAAAAAGTTCAAGCTTTAAATTCCCTATGCATGCTGCTATGAGTGGTATCATCAAGAATGCTATGGGGTGTTACATTATCCCCTTCTTGGGTTTATTCAACCCTGAATAATGACTCAGGACACAATAAGCACAATTTCAAGTACTACATGAAAAGAAGAGAGAGTAGTATAAATTTTGTACCTTCTATGACATCATCCATGGTCTCAAAGAGATTTGGGTATCTCGCATGCATGTCATCCTCCAACTCCCAAGTAGATTTCTTTACTTTTTGATTCTTCCACAACACTTTGACTGAAACTATCTCCTTACTTCTCAATTTCCAAACTTGGTGATACAAAATAGCGATGGGTTCTTCTTCATATGATAATGAGTCTTTTACATTAATCTCCTTTACATGCAACACAAGAGAATGATCTCCAATGCTCTTTTTTCAACATGGATACATGAAATACAGGATGTACAGACGCCAAACTTGCTGGCAAATCTGACTCATATGTAACCCCACCGATCCTCTTCGTAATCTAAAATGGGCCTATGTAACGAGGACTAAGCTTTCCTTTCTTTCCAAATCACATGACTCCCTTCATAGGGGAGACTTTTACAAATACCCAATCATCAACCTCAAATTCTAACTCCCTTCTTCTAACATTAGCATAAGACTTTTGGAAACTCTGAGTTGTCTTAAGTCGCTCCCTAATGATTTTCCCAAACAATCATGTTTCACCCACTTCATACCACCCAATCGGGGACCTATATCTCCTCTCATAAAGGGTTTCAAAATGATCCATCTAAATACTGGAATGATAGCTATTATTATAGGCAAACTCTATCAATGACAAATGTTCCACCCAACTACCCTTAAAGTCAATCATGCAAGCCCTCAACATAACTTCTAAGGTCTGAATGGTGAATTTTGCTTGCCTATCCATTTGAGGCTAAAAGGCAGTAATAAGGTTTAACTGGGTGCCAAAATCCTTTTGAAAAGATCGTTAAAATTGTGAAGAGAATTACGTACCTCAGTCGGATATAATAGATACAAGATCCCCATGCAAATGAACTATCTCCCGAATATACAGCTTAGCATAATCATCCCTCAGATAATTCGTCTGTACTGGAAGAAATGAGCGGACTTGGTCATCCTGTCCACAATCACCCAAATGGAGTCATTGGTTTCGAGATCTCGGAAGTCCCGTAATGAAGTCCATGTTGATCATCTCCCATTTCTACATAGGTGAAGCTATCTCTTGAAAAGTGCCTCTTGGCCTCAAATGTTCCACTTTAATTTGTTGACAATTCAAACACTTAAACACAAAGTTAGAAACATCCATTTTCATATTATTCCACCAGTAAATTGCCTTAAGATCATGATACATTTAAGTAGAGCCAGGGTGAACAACTTACCCGGAAGTGTGAGTTTTATCAAGAATTCTTTCTCGTAACCCATCTATATTTGGCACACATAGCCTACCTTGATACCTCAAAATACCATCACCACCAATTTCAAAAACTATTACCTTTTGTTGACCAACATATTTATTAATCTGTATCAAGATGGGGTCCTCGTCCTATTTCTCCTTAACTTCTGCACAAAGGGAGGATTTAGCTACCTATTGAAAAAATACCCCTCTATCTTTGGAATCTAGGAGTAGAACTCCCAAATTTGCAAGCTAGTGAATATCCTTCACCATATTTCTCTTTCTTTTCTCTACATGAGAAAGACTGCCCATTGACAATCTTCTAAGAGTGTTAGCCACCATATTTGCCTTGCCCAGATGATAATGCAAGCTTATGTCATAATTCTTCAACAGCTCCAACCATCACCTCTACCTGATATTTATTTGTTTCTGTGTGAAAACATACTATAAACTTTTATAATCAGTAAGAATATCAACATGCACCCCATATTGATAATACCGCCAAATCTTTAGTGCGAATACCACCGCTTTTAATTCTAAGTCATGGGTGGGATAGTTATTTTCATGCCCCTTCAACTGTCTAGATGAGTAAGCCATCTCCTTACCATGCTACACAAGCACACACCTAAGTCCCACCCGGGACACATCACAGTACACGACAAAGCCCTCTGTTTCCCCAGAAAGGGTAAAAACTGGTGTGGTAGTTAACTTATCTTTCAGTTTCTCAAAGCTATTCTCACAAGAGTCATACAATAAGAATTTTACCTTTTTATAAGTCAATTTAGTAAGTGGAGTAGGTATGGATGAAAAAACTCTTCACAAACCTTCTGTAATACCTTGCCAAACCCAAGAAGTTTCGAATATCAATTGTAGTCGTGAGTTTGGGCCATTTTTTCACTGCCTCAACCTTGTGGGGGTCAACCCTAATCCCCTCACTTAAAATAATATGCCTCAGGAGAGCAATAACATTAAGCCAAAATTCACACTTGGAAAGCTTTGCATATAACTCATGATCTTTGAGGGTTTGAAGAATGATTTAAAGCTGAGTAGCATGATCTTCCTCACTCTTAGAGTAAACCAAAATATCATCGATAAAGATATGAAAAACAGATCTAGAAACTGATAAAACACCCTATTCATTAGGTTCATAAAAGCTGTGGGGGTATTAGTCAGTTCGAAGGACATAACTAAGAATTCATAGTGGCCTTATCGAGTTCGAAAAGCTATTTTCGAAATATCAGGCTCCCTAACCTTCAATTGATGGTACCCCGATTGAAGAACTATTTTAGAGAAATAGTTGGCATCCAGAAATTGGTCAAAAAGATCATTGATTCTGGGAAGAGGGTATTTGTTTTTAACTGTGACGTTATTTAGCTGACAGTAATCTATACACATACAAAGGGAACCATCTTTCTTATGTACAAAGAGTACAGATGCACCCCAGGGAGAGACACTAGGACGTATAAATCCTTTGTCAAGAAGGTTTTTTAACTTTTCTTTTAATTCTTTTAATTTTGAAGGATCCATTCTATATGGCGAAATAAAAATAGTCTGGGTGTCTAGCAACAAATCAATGCTAAAATCTCTCTCTCTCTCCGGTACTAAAATCTCTGACTCGAAAAAGATGATAGAGGCACCCTTTTGATATAAGATTATGAACTCTAAGATAAGATATGAATTTTCCCCAGGTGCGAGAGAGTATCCTTCCTATTCTATCATTGGCTTATTAGGAAAAAAGAAAGTGACTTTTTTGGTTCTAAGTCTAACATAGCATAACATGCATAAAGCCAGTCCATTCCCAGTATAGCATCAAAATCAATCATTTCTAGTTCAATAATATTAACCACAGTATCACGATGAAAAACAGACACTCTATAGTTTCTATAAACCCTTCTAGCCAAAATAGAGTCACCAACATGAGTGGAAACAGAAAAAGGTACCAAAATGTTTTCAGGCTCAAAACCAAAAATAACTGCCACGTATGGAGTCACATAAGACAAAGTAGATGCAGGTCAAGGAATGCATACACATTATAGGAGAAAATCTGTAACATACCTATACAACATTCGGTGAAGTTTCTGCATCCTGGCAGTTAGATAAGGCATATAACCGGTTGTGACCAGCTCCAGTGTCCAAAGTATTACCCTTAGGTGGTAGAGTTTTAGAGTTAGACTGAGACTTAGCACCTTCAAATTTCCTCTTACCAAGGGACAGTCTTTCTTGATATGGCCTAGCTGCCCGCAAGCATAGCGCACAACACTACCAAACTACACTGTCCCAGATGATCATTTCCATATTTCCCATATCATGGAATGATTGTAAATTTGAGCCACACTCTCCTGGGACTGATTACTCTGCTCCCTTGGCCCACTGTTTGGCTGGTAATAAGGAAATCGCAGATCGCCTAATGGTCTGGGCATTGGCCAAAGACTGAGTATTGCTCTAAAATTTCTTCTTGGACCACATCTGGTCGGACCTTCCATCCTATTACTAACTGGCATTTTGATATTTGATACTAGCACTCTTCACCTACCTTTCTTTCTCTATCACCTCAGCCAATCTCTTCTTCTCCTCTTCTACCTGCTATATATGTATTGATAACCTAGAGAAATCCATGTCCCTATTCAACATTGCTCCCTTATATTCCAATACTAAATCATCCGAGAGACCAGATGCAAACTTCCTCATGAGAGCCCTTATGTTTCTCTCTAACTCTGGAGCATAACGAGAAAGCTGAGTAAACTTTAATGTATACTCCTTAACATTTATCTTGCCTTATTTAAGATTCATAAATTCTTCAGCCTTTGCCTTTCTCAATTCCTGGAGAATAAAATAGTCCAGGAAATCTTTTACAAACTCACCCCACACAGAAGGTTCACATCACCACCCTTCAAATCCTCTCACTCATTATAACACTAGTTAGCTATGTCTTTCAACTGATAGGTTGCCAACTCAACCCCTTTAACTTTATTAGCATGGATAACTCTAAAAATTTCTCCATTTCATCAATGAATCCTGGGGGTCTTCCTCAACCCTGTGCCTATAAATGTGGGTGGGTTTAGCCTTATGACTTGGCCAACTCGAGTAATTTTAGATGAACCAAAAATAAAACCCACATCTTCAAACCGATGGGTCTGAGAGGCCACCAACTGAGTAATCATATGGATGGACTGTCAGAACTCAACATTCAAAATTTCTCTCTGAGGAGACTGGGGATGGTCAACACCGATTTGTGGAGCCCAGGTGGACTAGTCAGGGCTGGAGAAACTCCTTGAATAGCAACAAACTCTGGAGTACGAGCTCTATTATGGGTTCGTATCCTATGTGTAGTGCGAACATCCTCATCTTGGGTATTTTATTTATTGGATCTACGGGGAGACATGATCAATCTCTGAAAAATAGGAAATCATTGATTAGAGGACATTCAGACTTTATAGCATGAACTAGATCATAAAGAAAAAAAGACATTCCTAAACACCTAGTAGTTTTCTCCTTATAAGTGTGGTGAGCTACATATTTATAAACAGGACTCTACCCAACGTAATTTTATAGACACCCTGGGACCATAAACCGTTCTCTGATATCAAGTTTGTCACGATCCAAACCGAGGCCCTGGCTACAATGGACATCCTAAACCATGAAGGCTGGAGCGCCCTTCTAACTAGCGATTATATGCATAATTTATATACGATAAAGTTGTGTAAAAATACAAAATGGAAACATAGTCATCTGACTTCATCAACTAAATAATACGATACGAGTTCATAGATATTCAAAGATATTTAATATCAGCTTGTGAAATCTCTATTAATACTAAAAATAACATCTGTCTGAACCGAGATAAGGCCTCCAATCGGACCATAAATTAAAACCAAATGGAAATGTAACATGACACAAGGCCTTCCAAAATAAGGGAAGCTCATCAACTTCAAATGTCTAAAAAACCAATCTACTACTTAGCGGAACCCTGGGACTGAGCCTCAGATCTTGAAATATAGGGGGTCAATACAAATGTACTGGTACGTAGAATAATTCAAAAAAAAAATACATTTTTATACAACATATATGAGAGCATTTAATAAAATGCATAAGCATAAAACATTTGAAAACATATGGGCATAATCTGATAACTTTCAAAATGACCTCTTAAAATTATAGCTTTACTCTTTATTTCTCTTCTAAGCTAGATGGTATACCCTACAATCTATAATCCTACAGGCTATATGGAATCTTCCCTTGGCTCGATGGCCAAGCCCCAACCCAAGTTTGTTGCAAGGGTTGGAGTATCTACATCTCTACTATGCCATAGGGCCATCGCTAACGTACATTCCCTCTTTTAGGGCAACATGAACCCGTGTTGGTAAGTCATGATTTTGGGCAATGAGTTGTCTGAACTCACGCCTTCTTTGGGTAACCATCTAACTCTCTTAATCCAAATTTTACACGCTTTAAAGTATATTTTCTTCAAAAAATTATTTCTTTCTTATTGTACTTCGGGCATATCATAATAGGGTATTGTCATACCCAGACTTGCAAGCCATATCACAGCCTCTCTACTGCCTTTTTCTTATTTCAAAAGGTATTTATTAACCACCCAAAGGATCTACTAGTCAGAAAAAAGTTTATATTTCAAAACACTTTTGAAAACCAACCATATCTCTAGTCAACACTTCATCTACGGTGGTCACCCTTTTTAATTAATCTAAAGCCATCTCTAATGGGGAACATGATCACTTAAAAAATTAAGTAAAAATACCATTTCATTAGCTCATAAAAATAATACAATTTGTACATAACAGTCTATCAACAAACTCAAGCTTTTAACAGTTCATATAATCAATTCACAACATGTAAACTCAATGAATTTCATAGAAAAAGAGGGAATTACATATCCCATACTTTTATTTAACTTCACAAATCTTTATATTTTATGGTTATATGAAAATAACCCGAGTTTAAAACACCACATCACAATTTTTATAATACTTCATCAAATCATAGTGTTTCAATGCATGTTCGTCAACAACCTTGAAACGAATTTCATATGAATACACATATACTCTTTAAAACTAGTTTTAAAATAGTAAATTCATGCCCATGAGGTTTAGGATAGTCCCACAAACCTTAAGTTCCTTAGTTTGTAGATTGAAACCTCAATCTTAACTCTTTTCTTGAAAATCTTAAACTTAGAGGTTGGATTCTTGATCATTGGGGAAGAGTTAGGGTTTAGTTGGGAGAGAATTTTAGTAATCTTTGGCATATAATGTCCTAATAATGATTTAATCTCATGTTATTATGATTGGGGCTATGGGAAAAAGATAATGTACTTCAAAAATTAAATTCACAACTGAATCCCAGTTTGGAGGCCCACCGCAATGTGCCAGTGGGCTCATCACCATAGGCACCACGACGCGGTGCAATCACAATGACTTAATATTTTTATGATCCAAACACGACTTAAACCTCATTTGAAAAATTCAAAACTTTCTTAAGACACTCTCTTTACACCCTCAAACATGAAATAACTCATAAATCTACGTCTCGGGGTGGGGAAGACCAATTTAGAAATCATTGAAGTTAGGGGCAAAATATGACTAAGTCTTTCAACAATTAGAAAAATTTCAGGCTTTAAATTTGCTATGCATGCTACTATGAGTGGTATCAAGTAAAGAATACTACGGGGTATTACATGTTCATAATAGTCTTTATTGATGATATTTTTGTGTATTCTAAAAGTAAGAATGACTATGCCAATTACCTCCAAATTATGTTACGTACTATTAAGGATCAGAGGTTGTATGCAACATTTTATAAGCGTGAGTTTTGGCTAAATTCTGTGACTTTTCTTGGGCATGTGGTATCTAGTGAGGGTATCATGGTGGATCTATAGAAAGTTAAGGTGGTTAAGAGGTGGCCTAGACCCACGACTCCAACTAATATTAGGAGTTTCTTAGGCTTGGTGGGGTATTGTAAGATATTTACGAAGAGCTTTTCTTTTATTTCTACTTCATTGACATGGTTGACTCATTAAATGTTAAGTTCTCATAGTCTGATGCTTGTGAGGGCAGTATTGAGTAGTTGAAGGATATGTTGACTTTTGTGCCTTTTTTGACCTTGCTCGAGGGTACTGATGGTTTTGTAGTATTTTTTGATACGTCCCATGTGGGAATGGGTTGTGTCTTGATGCAACATGGTAAGGTTGTGGCTTATGCTGCCAGGTAGCTTAAGGTTCATAAAAGGAACTACCCAACTCACAATTTAGAGTTGGTGGCTATGGTTCTTGCATTGAAAATATGGCTCCATTATCTATTTGAGGTGCATGTGGACATTTATTCTAACCATAAGAGCTTGTAGTACGTATTCACTCGGAAGGAACTAAATCTTAAGTAGAGGTAGTGGCTTGAGTTACTCAAGGACTATGCCATGATTTTGCACTATCATCCAGGTAAAGATAGTATTGGTTCTAATTCTCTTAACAGGTTGTTGATGAGGATCTTATATCATATGTATGTGGAGAAGTGAGGATTAGTAAAGGATATTCACCGATTGGCTAACTTAGGAGTTCGTCTATAGGACTCCAAGTATAGGGGAATGATCGTACATGAGGTGGTCAAATCGTCTCTTGATTCTGAGGTGAAGGAGAAGCAAGTTTTGGATCCCATACTTACTAAAATTAGGGATGATGAGGGTCAGAAAAGGTTATGGCTTTTGAGATTGCGGGAGATGGTATCTTGAGGTATCAAGGTAGATTGTATGTTCCTGATGTTGATGGGCTGCGAGAAAGGATTTTGACTGAGGCTCATGAGTCGAGATATATGGTTCATTTGGGTTCAACTAATATGTACCATGATTTGAAGGAAATGTATTGGTGGAACAACATTAAAAGGGATGTGGCAATTTTTTTTGCCAAGTGTATGGTCTATCAACAAGCTAAGGTAGAACACTTGAGACTTGGTGGCATGTCTCAAGAGATAGAGTTGCCCATATAGAAGTGGGAGATGATCAATATATTTCATTATGACTCTTCCGTGATCATGGAATTAGTATGATTCCATTTGGGTCATTATAGATAGGATGATTAAGTCTGCTCACTTCTTTCCTATCAGGACTGACTACTCTGAGAGTTCTATGCCAAGTTGTTTATTCATGAGATTGTCAAGTTGTATGGAGTTCCTGTGTCCATCATTTCTGACTGAGATACGTAGATTACTTATAAATTTTGATATTCATTTCAGAAAGGTTTAGGCACTAAGGTTAACCTTAGCACCACTTTTCACGCTCATATGGATAGACAAGCAGAACAGACTATTCAGATATTGGAGCATAAGCTAAGGGCTTGTGTGTCACGACTCAAACCAAGGACTAGCCGTGATGGGTATCTCAAGTCCACCATGGATCGAAGATCACCTCTTGCACTTAACCAACAACCATAATATCACCCCTATCGGATAAACTTCGAACATATAACAAGATAAATTCAGAGAATAAAAGATACTTCTATAATCAATTACCAACAACCGACCAACATAACCTAAATCCACAATAATCCAAAAAGACCCTGCCAAAACTGAACATCAATAGAGTGTCAGTATATGCCACCGACTATAGCCAAAACAAGTCAAAACGGTTTGAGACATTAGGAACCAAAAAATAAAATTTAGATTTTTAATGTATGGAAGCTCACCACTTCAACCTCAACTCGCGAATTGATACCAAATCTGAATCACTCTGTAGGAGGAGTAGAAGTATGGAAAATTACTACATCGCTTAGGGATACAACATCCAAAGATGGTTAGCGGTATGAATGCTAGTATGATATCCAGGGATAAGGATAATATAATTCTATGATAAACAGTTTCAAATCATTCAAAATCCAATTCACATAATCAAATGCATATATATATATATATATATATCACAAGCCGAGATAGGGAATAAGGTTTAACATGTACATTAAATCTTTAGTTTGGATTGTGTATCTCAATCATTATAACATATACCCATGAGATATATAGTCTCCTGCTCTCACCCCTTGATCGGGCCCCAGTATGTGTAGTCTCATAAATTGGATAATAATCTTATATATATGCATGGGGGACTCGACCCTCCTAATCATATACTATGCTGACTTAAGCACCTGATTATGTAATGATTTATGGTAGAGTAGAACCTCCCTAATCATGAAATAATAATGAGGGGGACTCAAATCTCCCTGGTCACTTTGACCCCCGCATCGGCAAATATGGTTTCCAGTATCAGCCACTTGGACCTCCACTTTTATGACTTGACTACACAACCTTTATTAAAGCCCAATTAAAACAAGTATCACATATTCCCATTTATTGAACCATATTTCACATTAAGGCATACATTGTTGGTATCGTCATACCAACTACACTTTCAAGGTAATAACAATATTCTAAGATAATTACATCACTTGGGGAAATTCACAACCCCCTTGGCTCAATTTTGCAATAGTTGGTGAAAACACAGTTCCATAAGGTTCAATTCAACATCATAATGTAATAGTTCAAGAATAGTTCAATTTTATAAATTCCCATACTTCTCATAATTAAAAACTAATTTCACAATATAAGGTTGGGGTCATAACCACTTCAAAAGTCACAAGTTTGAAAAAATCACAATTCCCTCGTTCATTTACTATACCCATACACCCATAAGTTCAAAACCATAATTAAAGCATGAACAATCATATGTAAACCATGGAAAAACATTGTCAAATAACAAGCATTTAAAACCAACAATAAATATCTCATGAACAATATGTTAAACTATATGATTTTAACAAATTAATAATCAGGGAAGAGTAATATGCTTGAAATACCAAGTTTTTTGGAAAGAATTCAACCCTTGAGTCTTTGAATGACCTACTTCTTATAAACCCCAAGTATAGTTGCTTGAGAGAATTTGAAAGAGAGAAGAGTGTAATTATGTTGAGTTATGGTTGAGAATAGGGTTCAAAATAAGATTATAAGTTGTGGGTTATCAGTGGGATAGAAGGGAAATATCTCAAATACCCTTATTAAAATTTGACAAATAACCTATTAGTTGGTATGAGTGACCTTATGACTCGTAGGGTCACCTTATGACTTGGACTTTCTAGTCATAACCAAACTAAAACCCCCTTGGGATTTTCACTGTGAACCTTATGACTGGAACCCTATGTCTCGTAATGAAACATTATGACTCATAAGGTTAAGTCATAGTCTCAACAGTCCCATTAGAGGCGCTACACTGGGAATCTTATGAAGTATCTTTCTTACTACTAGTTGTTTATACGAAACCTTAAGTCTAGTCATTAATAAGGTAGTGACTTAGGCAAATCCTTTTGGGCTTATTACGACAAGGTCCTATGACCCATAAAGACACATTATAACTTATCAGTTGAGTCATTGTTAGGGCAGAAAGCTCAAAACTCAAAAAATTTTCAAGGACAAAAAACTCCGGGCGTTACACTATATGTTTGAATTTAAGGTAAGCTGGGTTGGTCACTTGCCTCTTATTGAATTTGCATACAATTATAGTTATCATTCAAGTATTTTGATGGTTTCTTTTAAGGCTCTTTATGGTAGGAAGTGTAGGTATCCTATTAGATAGTTTGAGGCTAGTGAGACTAGGTTGTTTAGTCCTAACTTAGTTCACCAAGCCGTGGAAAAGATTAAGGTGAAGGTGATTAGAGAAAGACTTAAGACTACTCAGAGTTGCCAAAAGTCTTATGCGGATGTGAGACTAAAACAGTTGGAGTTTGATGTTGGTAATTGGGTATGCTTGAAAGTTTCTCCTATGAAAAAAGTGATGAGGGTTTATAAAAAGGGGAAACTCATTTCTCATTATGTTGGTCTATACCAGATTGTGAGGAGAGTTGGAAATATTTCTTGTGAGTTAGATTTGCCCACGAGTTTGGCTTTTATTCATCCCATTTTCCATATGTCTATGCTGAAGAAGTATGCAAGTGATCCTTATTTGATTGTACCAATGGAGGATGTTGGTGTCTCAGATTCCTTGTCCTATGAGAAAGTCCCAGTGGAGATTTTGGATAGGCAAGTTCATAGGTTAAGAACTAAGGATGTGGATTCGATAAAGGTTCTTTGGAGAAATCTAAAGGTGGAAGAAGCTACATGGGAAGTTGAAGATGATATGAGGGCTAAATATCTGTTCATGTTCCTCGAGGTGGATAAAGATACTCAAGGTATGCGTTCTCTTATTCTAATCGTATTTTGAATTTGTTCGTATCTCTAGTTGCATTCTTTCTTATTTTCGTGCTAAGAGGTTTGCTAACTCCTCATTTGGGGATGAATGATCCTGGGGGGTGGGGTTAGGGGATAATGTAACACCCTAAGTTTTGGACTCTAAGATTTTATTGTAAAATTGAACACTACCTAGGCAACAACTCACGTGATGGGTCATTATTCCTTGTTACGATTCGTATGGTGCCACTCATTTTTTGACTAGTAAAGTGTGCCCAAGATACTATCTTTATAAAAAATTAGCCCCCATAATTTGTAGGGTGACATCATGAGTCATAGTGATAGACTTATAACTATTAAAGTATGGTTGCCCTGAGTTACTGCCCAGACCACGAGTTTAGGCAATGACTCATGACCAGTCACTATGAGTCGTTAACTGAACCATAATGATTGGAAGCTAATTTTTTGTAAGTTTTTCATTAAGGGAATTTTGGTCCTTTTCCTTCCTTTACACTTTAATGATGACTTAAGACAGCCCAAGGGTCCCTTTTTAATAATTTACCAAATCATAAACATTATTCTCTCCTCTAAAACTTCTTAAGTCAAAAGAAAGCTAGGGTTTCAAAGGATTAATTATCTAGGCTTTAATTGGTGGTTTTCTCTCCAAATTTCTTGGTGTTTCAGGCATGCCTCTCTTTCCTAACTTGATTTTACATAAAAGTACGTGTTTACATATTACCCATGTGAACTTAATTGTTGGGTTTTGAAACTGGGTTGAGGGTTTTGAATAGTTATTACTTGAATTTTTCCCCATGGTTTTGAACAATCATTCATGTTTTATCTTATGATTTTTGAACTAAAAAAGTGCATGGGTATGGGAATTAGACTGGGGAATTAGGTTTCCCCACAATATGGATTATGGTAAGGAATTTATTTGAACCTCAACCCACTTTGTAAAATTGGTTTTTGAAACATGGATATATGAACAATTTAACTCACCGTTGGAATCTTACATTACATAAAAGGTCAATGGAACTTAAAAACGGTTTTAAGGGTCCTTGGTGGTTATGGTTTGGTTTTAAAATGAAACTTGGGATTTAATTGGTTTAATGGGATTAGAATGGCATAATGACTTAGCTTTCAAGCATAATTGGAATGACAATACCAACGATATATGCCTTAATAAAAGACTTCTTGGTTTATGGTTGGGATTATTTTCTAAATGGTTTTAATTTAGGCTTAAAGGGGGTTGTGTAGCACGCCGTGCTGATAGAGGTCCCAGGAGGACCAGTTCTTAAAACCACGCTTGCCGCTGTGGGGGCTTTATGACCGTGTGCATAGTTTAAATAATATATATATTTTTGAATAGCTAGAGACTTGGTGTCTCTGGACCTTTCTTGAATTTTCCTAGTTCATGTGGCTAACACACGCTGAGATATATTTAGCAGGGGGAGATGAACTCATATAGCTCGTGGGTTTTTTTAGAACGGATAGAGCTACACAATCTAGGTTAATGGTTTTAAAAAGTCGTTCTTAAGGCCTCTGTCCCTATCCTGACATCTCATATATATATATATATGTATGTCTATTAATGTGCGTATATGGTTTTGTAATAATTTTGGACATGACAATATATTTTCCCTTTCACGAGTTACATGGCAGTGCTTATCCCACTGACCATCCCAGACACTGCATTATTTTATGATGTATGGTCCTAAGGGTTTTCTATTACCTTGTGCAGTGTTAGGTGATCCGGTTCTTTGGTTGGTCTGAGTTGAAGTGGTGAGCCTCCATCTTTCGAAAGGCTGAAGATTTAATAACTTTATTTATGGTCTCAGTATTTCATTAGGTTTCTTTTCATATTTTGGATTTTTCTTTGGTCACGGTCGGGGGCATTTCCGACCTAATTTGGTATTCTAATTTTAGAGGGTTTTTAGACAAACTATGGGTTGGTTATTTGTTTTGGATTCGTAGAACCTTTCTATATATTTATCTATCATTCTTATTGTTTGGTTTTGCTTCCTCTATTATTTATTGTTCTTAGATGGTTAGGGCTAGGGTGTGGTCTCTGGCCTATAGTGGGCTTAAGATACCCATCATGGACAGACCCTGGTTTGGGTCATGACAGTGAGGCTTTTGTATCAAAGAGGGAAAAGAAAAAGAGTATGAGTTAATGCTAAAAATCTTTACTCAAATTTTGTAACATTTTTATTTTCAAAAGAAAGAGCTTGTAGAATCCCTTGCAACCCAAGGAAACTGAAGTAAGACCTATTAGAGGTCTTGACAAGTATAAAATATCTGGTGTCATTACTTTTTTAAAGTACCTTCTTTTCTGCCTTTTGCTTTATTATTTTCATAGTCGACTGCCTATCAATGTAAGTCGATAAAATATTCAAAAAGAGTAATTCACCCTTACCCCTTTCACTATATGCCCTAATTGAAATGCTTCATAATAGTCATTGCACTAGTAGTTAGTGTTGTTGTTGGTTTTATTATAAACTTGATAAATTAGTAGTTGGTGTATGTTATTGTTATATAATTTTTTTTGTTTATGGTCCAACAACTGTTATATGTGTAGGAACAAATTCTGTTGCAATATATGTTATATCTGCTGTTACATATGTAAAATAAGTTAGAATAATGAATTATGTTGTACAGATGAATAATCTATTTCAATAAATGAATAATCTGTTTGGAATAATCAAACAAATATAAGCATGTGTTGCAGTACAAGAGTAATATGTCTGGTTATTTCAATATATTCTACATGTGTTGCAATAGATGAGTGATCTATTGCGGCAAATGAATAATCTATTGGAAATAGTCAAATAAATATAGACATTTGTTGTAGTAGATGAATGATATATTTTATTATTTCCAACATACTCTATATATGTTGCAGCAGATTATTCATCCGTTGCAACAGATTAATATGTTGGATATAATCAAGCAGATATAGATATCTTTTGCATTAGATGAATGGTATGTTTGATCATTTCCAACATACTCTACATAGGTTTGATGTGAATTGCTTCATTAAATGATGATTAGTAATAAACAAAGTTTTTTTAACTATAATTAGTTATGACGTAATAATTTTAATTGCATTCATAGTGAATTAAATAGTAATTACATGTTCAACTAAGTGTATTCGTCCTAAATAGAGTGATCAACTAATGAATTTGATGAGAATTTCTCCGTTAAATACTTATTATTAACAAACAAAGTTATTTAACTATAATTAGTTAGAAATTAATAACTTCAATTGCATTATTAATAAATTAAATAGTGATTACATGTTCAACTAAGTGTATTTGACCAAAATAGAGTGATTAATTGACTATTTTTTTTTATGTGAATTGCTTCATTAAATCACGTTTAGTAACAATAAAGTTTATTAACTATAATTATTTATGATTTTGTGACTTTAGTTACATTCTTAATAATTTAGATAGTCATTATATGTTCAACTAAGTGTATCCGGCCTAAATAAAGTGATCAATTAACTAATTTGATATGAATTGCTACCTTAAACCATGATTAATAATAAATAATGTTATTTAACTATAGTTAGTTATGAATTAATAACTTCAATTGCATTCTTAATGAATTAGATAGTGATTACATGTTCTACTAAGTGCATTCAGTGTAAATAGAGTGACGAATTGACTAACAAATGAAGTTATTTAACTATTATTCGTTATGAATTAATGACTTCAGTTACATTAATGAATTAGATAGTAATTACATATTCAACTAAGTGTATTAATCTGAAATAGAGTAATCAATTGACTAATTTGATGTGAATTGCTACACTAAACCATGATTAGTAACAAATAAAGTTTATTACCTATAAATCATTATGCATTAATAACTTTAATTACATTCTTAAGGAATTAGATAGTAATTGCATGCTGAACTCAGTGTATAACCCGAGACAAAAGATTATAACATGTTACAATAGATGTATATATCAATTTGATTATTTCCAATGGATATAGACATCTACTGCAACAGATTAGTAATCTGTTGCAAATATATAGAGTATAATTATCAAACATATTACTCATTTGCTGCAACAAATTTCTATATATGTTTGATCATTTCCAATAGATCAATGATCTGTTGCAACAGATTATTCATCTGTTACAACATATATAGAATATATTAGAAATAATCAAATATATTATTCAGCTGCTACAATAGATGTCGATATTTGTTACAACAAATATCTATATTTGTTTGATTATTTTCAATAGATGAGTAATCTACTTTAATAGATGAGTAATCTACATCAACAGATGAATAATCTACTTCAACATATATAGAGTATGTTGGGAATAATCAAACATCGAATAATAATCTTTGCAACAGATATATATATATATATATCGATTTGATCATTTCCAACAAATCATTCATTAACATATGTAGAGTATGTTGAAAATAATCAAATATAGTATAGTTATCTTTCGTAAAAAATATTTATATATGTTTGTTCATTTCCAATAGATTATCCATTTGTTGCCACAAATTATTCATATGTTACAGCATATCTTGAGTATGTTTGAGATAATCAAATATATGATTTATTTGCTGTAATAGATGTCTATATCTGTTTGATCATTTACAACAGAATACCCATATACTATAATAAATTATTTATCTGTTGCAACATATGTAGAGTATGTTATAAATAATCAAATATATTATTCATCCGTTGCAACAGATTCCTTTATCTGGTTGATCATTTACAACATATTACCCATATGTTGCAATAAATAATTCATCTATTGCAACATATGTACAATATATTGGAAATCATCAAACATATTATTCATCTACTGGAATAGATGTCTATATCTACTTGATTATTTCCAATAGATAAACATATGTTGTAGCACCATACAATAGAGTCTATGTGAAATAATGTTCTAAACTTATACATCTAAGAAATTAATTCATAACAAAATAAAATTCATTACAAAAAGTTAAATCGATAAATCCAAGGCATCATAAATTACATAAAATAGTTCAACAAAAATTTGAAAATATAAAAATTATGAAATTGTGATAACCAACAATTACATAGAAATTCATGCCAACAAAAATTACAAATTGTTTGACTATGGCTCCAAACTCCTACATACTACACCAACAACTTATACAACTTGCATCATTGAAATAGTATTGTCACATATTAAAGTATTCGAATTTATCACATTGGTCCTTGTTATCAAATGCACTATGAATAAAAGTGAGTATGACACACATGCATGACTAGTTTCATTTTTGGAGAGATTCAATTTTCTCCAACTAAAACCCCACTGTTAATTGAGCAACTTTTTTGACAAGTGATCAAACATGACACTTTGCTTCAAGAACTTAGGAAACAATTCCATGACATAATCTATTAGACAAAAGAAAATCCTATCTTCATGGACTGGAATATTTCCATCATACATATTTATGTCTCCCTCATCGATAATTATATCAAGAGTTAAAAAGTGTATCTTGTTAAGGTTCATCATAGTTAAAATCCTCTAAGGACTTGTCTAGGGTAAGGCACCTGAGTAGGGTCTCTTACCTCTACAGTAATTGAACATATCATCATTCCATTTGAATTCAGAAAATAATTGTTCAACTAATTTTTCACCTTTGGTTGTCGCTTTCTTAGTCAGTTTATTATATCTCGATAGGAAGTTATTGTAGAATTGAGATCCATGATTCTATCTTTTGTATCATAGTACTCAAAGTATTTTAATTGTCTCTCATGCATCAAAAGAAACATATCATCAACATGCTGAAATGAAAATAGAATTTTATATAAATAAATATGTGTAACAAAAATTAAAAATATGCAACAGATGGCTAACTATTGCAACAGATCAGACATCTGTTGCAATTATCTCCAAACTTGTTAACTGATTATTAAACTACTGAAAGTTATACAAAAAAAGGTAATCTGTTGTAACAAATGTCCCATCCATTTCAATAGATATATAATCTGATGCAATAGATGAGACATTTTGACATGACCCAACCGGGGGCCTTGTCGTAATGGGCATCCCAACTCTGACCAGGACTGGAGACCACCTCCGTTACCCAACCCAACCTCCAGCTGCCTGCCCTGAGTTGGTTGAATTTTGAACATATAATAAGATAGCGTAATTGTCCATATCAAGACTCAGGGATAGGTCTATAAACGAGACCGGCCTAACCAACTCCAACTACCCAAACCCATCTGATAACCAAACCAAACCATAAATCGATCAACCATATAATAACCAAATCAAGTTCCATAACATAACATAAAAGAATTGAATAGTGAGAAATTTAGTCCACCATTATTAGCCCGAATACCAATGCCAATACTAAGGCTGACACCAATACCAATTCCTTCCATACAAACCCATAGTAGTTCCACAAAAGCCTCTAACCAAAAGAATGCCAAAATCAGGTTGGGATGTGCCCCCAACCATAGCCAAAACCAATATCCATAAATAAACCAAAGTATGAAATAACTTCCATGAAATGGAGCCTTTCAAAAAGATGAAAGCTCACCACTTCAATCCAAAAGCTAATCTCGAAGTCGATTGCTAAGCAGGAGGAGTAGAACGACCAGTTCTTGCATCGCGTGGGGATACATTCCCCCAAAGATGGGTTTGCGGGTGAGCCCTAGTATGAACTCAGGATAAGGATAAAATAATGCCATTTAAAAAACCAAGTAAACCATCCATATGCATACAAACCATACGTACATATATATATATATATATATAACCATGACGGGAAAGGGTACTGGGTTTGGCATGCATTTGAAACCATTTACCGAGTATGTGTATCTTTACCGTCATTAACCACCCACGGGCTATATGGGTTCAGTGTAACCCCCTTAACGGGCCTTGATGCGTGTAGCCGCACGAACTAGATTACCATTAAAGTGAGGGATTCCCAAGTACCCTTACCCTCTATGATACATATGTACAGTGTACTTAGAGGATTCCCTTGTACCTTATAGTATCATATAAGGTCGCCATGACCTATCCCTTATGTCGGCAAACATGATTTTCCCGTGTTCGTTCATTGAACTCCCACCTTCATGGTTAGCTATCACACCCTGCCATTATTGCCTAATTAAAACCATTTCCAATCAACTAAACCATTATACCATTTATTATTTACCAAGGCTATTAATAATGGTAGTCATACTGACGATAACTTACAATTATTATCCTTAGACAAACCTTTTTGAGACCAAGGGATTCCCATGTACTCATAGATTACATTATCCAATTAACTTGGGGGAGTCCCATGTACCCCACTAGTATTCCATTATTATGATTACTTGGGGATTCCATTGTACCCACAAGAATGTTGTTAAACCCTAAGCCATTCTATTTAACCATTACAAACAATTTAAACCATTTAGTGTTTCATTACCAAGTTTAAACCATGCAATAGTTCCATTAAAATCCAACAATATAGTGAAAACACTCTCATAGGCATTTTATCAAACATATTAGGGCATATTATTTCCAAAACCAAAATCAATTACTAAATAACTATTCCCGTGCAACCAATTACCCAAAACTACCATTAAAGCATAATAAAAACATGGAAAAAGCATAACCAAACATTTATAACCAAAATCCCCATATTATATTTGAAAACCAAAAACCATACAATAATTACATATTAAAACACTATATAAAACCCTACCTTTAGTTGGAGCTAACAATGATGGAAGAGAACATCACTTGAACCAAGAAGATGATTGAGAGAAATCACCAACAAGAGCCCCAAATTAATCTTCAAGATAAAACCCTAGACTTCCTTTACCCAAAAGCTTTAGAGAGAATTGTAGAGTGTTTAAGAGAAGTTTCTAGGCGTTGGCAAATATCCTCCCAATATGAATATAAGTCGTGGGGCCTTATTAGGTTAAGTAGGAAAATGTACAAATTGCCGTCACTTAAATTCCAAAAAATCTCATCAGGTGGGTATGACTATCCATACTAGTTGTACCCTCTAATATAAGTGGTACCCACCACTCATACCCAAGGTCATCTCTCTTAGATCAAATACTGTCCAAGGTATGACTCACCCCAAACTATGTCATATTTAAGTATATGACTAGTGCCCTCGACCCGTACCCCTGGCAGAATAGAATCCTAAGAGGATTGAACACTATCCACCATACGAGTCCATTGTATGACTCGTACCCTGGCTTACAACTCTTGATGTGCCACTCATACTCCAATCCAACTTAAGTTACCAAGCCTAAGAATAAGTGAAGTAACCAGACAACCTGTATCCACCGATACGACTAGTACTACCCAAGTCGTATCCACTCCAAAAACCAAATCCAACCCACCAACCAACACTGATTAGCATACGAATAGCCCATACCACTCGTATCCCAGTGTGTGAGTCATTTCCCCTAGTCGTATCTTATCAAAAGACCAAAAATCCAGGAAATTTTCTAAGGTTTAGGAACCCAGGGTATTTTAGTCCCCCCACTAGGAACATTCATCCCCGAATGACGGATAAGGTAGTACAAGCACGACTTATACCCCTTAGATTTCTCTACTCTTACCTTTCATATAGAAAACAATGATACAAGAAAATTAACCTTTCCTTCAACAAACTCAAAAAATAAAGATGTGTTCAAGCACACCTTTAGTATGAATATCCAGAGAAGAGAACAAATGCGGATACTTGAACTTCATGTCCATTTTTTCTTCCCACATAGTCTCTTCTACCTTGTGGTTCCGCCATAGAACCTTAACCGAGGACACATCCTTGGTTCATAACCAACAAACCTATCTATCTAGTATCTCAATTAGGACCGCTTCATAAGATAGAGAATCCACTATACCTAACCCTTCCAAAGGAACAAATGAAGAAGGATTACCAACGCACTTCCTCAATATGGAGACATGAAATACCAGATGAATGGAGCTCAAACCAGAAGGCAATTCCAAATCATAAGCAACACCACCAACCCTTTGCAAAATCACATAAGGACCGATAAATCGGGGACTGAGCTTCCCCTTCTTACCAAACCACATTACTCTCTTCATAGGAGAAGCCTTTAGGAACACTTTATCCCCAATCTCAAACACCAAGTATCTATATCTAATATCTGCATAGGATTTTTGGCGACTTTAGGCAACCTTAAGCCTATCCTAAATCACCTTCACCTTTTCCATAGCATGATGAACCAAATTCGAACCAAACATGTCCGCCTCACCAAGCCCAAACCAACTAATAGGAGATCTACACCTACTACTATACAATGCCTCAAAAGAGGCCATACCAACACTATAATGATAGCTATTATTGTAAGCAAACTCTACCAAAGGTAAATGATCAACCCAATTGCCACATAGTCAATCACACATTCCTGAAGCATATTCTCTAATGTCTGAATAGTTCTTTCCGCTTGTCCATCTATCTGAGGATGAAAAGAAGTACTTAGACTCACCCTAGGACTCAATCCCTTCTGAGAAGACCGCTAGAAGTAAGATGAAAACTGTGTACCTTGATTAAAGATAATCAAAATAGGTACCCCGTGCAGCTTCACAACATCTTAAAGATAAAGCTTTGCATAATCCTCTGCCGAAAAGGTAGTCCTCACTGGCAAAAAGTGAGTAGACTTCGTCATCCTATGGACAATAAACTAAATCAATTCACATTGGTTCCGAGATCGAGGAAGACTGATAACGAAATCTATATTGATTACCTTCCATTTTGATTTGGGCAAATCAATTTCTTGATATAGCCCACCAGGCCTCATGTGCTCAACTTTGACTTGTTGTCACACTATGTACTTGACTACAAAATTAGCCATATCCCTTTTCATACCATTCCACCAATATATCTCCTTGAGATCATGATACATCTTCATTAATCTGGGATGAACAACATAGCACGATTCATGCACCTCTGCTAAAACCTTTTGTTGCAAATCATGGACATCAGGAACAAACTACCTCCCTTGGTACCATAAAGTACCATCACCACTGATATCGAATACCCTTACCTTTTTCCCACCAACATCACTCTTATTGTCATTAATATAGGATCTAGCACTTTTTTCTCCGTGATCTCTGCACCAAGAGATGATCTAACCACTTTCTAAACCATTAACCTACCATCCTTGGAGTCCAAGAGACGAACTCTAAGATTGGCAAAATAGTGAATATCCTTCACCAATCATCTCTTTCCCTTCTCCTTATAATCCAAACACCCCATGGATAACCTACTAAAAGCGTCAACAACTGCGGTAGCTTTACCTAGGTAGTAGTGAAGACTCATATCATAGTCCTTGAGAAGATCCAACCATCCCCTTTGCCTGAGATTTAGCTCCTTCTAAGTGAGCACATACTACAAAGTCTTATGATAAAAAAAGATGTCAACGTGCACTCCATAGAAATAATGCCGCCATATTTTCAAAGCAAAACCACCACTAAAAGCTCTAAATCATGAGTTAGATAATTCTTTTCATGTACCTTCAACTGCCTAGAAACATAGGCAATCACCTTCCTATGCTGTATCAAAACACAACCAAATCCCGCTTGGGATGTATCACAATAAACCATAAATCCCTTATTACCTTCAAGCAATGTCAAAAGTTGAGCAAAATTCATCTTATTCATAAGCTTCTCAAACTTCCTTCACATGCTTTTGAAAAAGAGAACTTTACCTTCTTCTAAGTTAACTTAGTCAAAAGAGCATCTTCAAAGAAAACCCCTCTACAAACCTACTATATTACCCCAAAAAACTAAGAAGCTCTGAGTGTCAGTTGGAGTCGTGGGTCTAGGTCACCTTTTAACCACAACCACCTTTTGAGGATCCACTATGATCACCTCACTAGAACTAATATGCCCCAAGAAAGTCACAATGTTCAACCAAAACTCATACTTGGAGAACTTGACATATAATTGTTGTTCCTTCAAGGTCTGCAACACCAAACAAAGGTGATTGGAATGATCCACCTCACTTTTAGAATAAACTAGGATGTCATCAATAAACACAATGATAAAAAGAATTCAAAGTGCCCATACCAAGTATGAAAAACTGTCTTAGGGACATCCAACTCTCTAATCATAAGTCGATGAAACCCAAACCGAAGGTGTATCTTAGAAAAGAACTTGGCACCTTGTAACTGATTAAACAAATCATCAATCCTTGAAGAGGATTTTTGTTCTTAACCGTTACCTTATTCAACTGTCAATAGTCAATGTACATCCGAAGGGAACCATCCTTCTTGTGCACAAACAATACTGGTGCACCCCACGGGGATACACTAGGTTGAATAAACCTTTTATCTAGAAAATCCTTAAGTTGCTCCTTGAGTTCCCTCAGTCGAAGTCATTCTATAAGGAGGAATAAATATTGGATGAGTGTCCAAAACCAAATCAATATCAAACTCAATTTCCCTATCCAAAGGAACACCAGGAAGATCATTCGAAAAGACCTTAGGAAACTTATTTACCACCGAAACCAACTAAAAATAGAAAGGCATTCTGAGTTAAAATCTTTAACCCAGACCAAGTGATAAAGACACCTTTTGGAGATTAATTTCCAAGCTCTAAGATAAAAAATAAACCTCTTAATAGGAGCTAGGGAACCACCCTCCTATTCTATAATTAGTTTACCAGGGAACCTAAAGACAAGCTTATGGGTCCAATAATCTAAGGATGTGTAACAAGATAGTAACCAATCCATCCCTAGAATAGCATTAAAATCCACCATATCCAGCTCAAATAGATCTACCAAGGTTTGCTTGCTACCAACAGATACCACACACCCCTATAGATTTTTTTAGCAATAACCGAGTCACCTACTTGGGTAGAAATAGAAAAAGAATCCAAAACAGCCTTCAGATCAAAACCAAAATATACAGCCATATATAGGGTCACATAAGAAAGAGTGGACCCTAAATTAAGCAGACAATACATGCTACAAGAAAAGAGTTGTAATGTACCAGTAATGACATCAGGTGATGCCTCGAATTCCTATCGAGATGCAAGAACATAAAACATATTCCATACTGTGCCAATACCAAAATTAGGAGTAAAATATAAAGCCGCACCACTAGGAACAAGAGCAAAAGATGAAGCAACCAGAGCTTTGACAGCTCCTAAAGCACCCTTACCAATAAATAGTTTCTGAGCATATGGCTTGGGTTACCACATTTAAAGGACCTATCCCTCTCTTTGTCACAAAAACCCCGATGAAGATAACCATAGAACCAATAAAGAGGACATGGAGAAGCTGACTGTGCCTCACCTGCATGAGATTGGGCACCTTGTGCTTGGAAATTATCACTACCTTGCAGACGCTATCACCCGACTGCTTTGAGTAAGGAGCGCTAGAAGTTGAGAAGAAACCAAAACTCTCTCAATTCTTCTTCAGCTATTTACCACCATCTCAACCACCCTGTTGCTGAGCACCACCCTGCCTAGAGAACCTACTCTTCTTACCCTGACTTTTCCCAAACTCTGCCTGTTTTCTCTTTTTATCCTCTACTTATTGCATATGGACAACCAACCTCAAAATATTTATACCCTTAATCAGCAAGGCAATCTTGCTTTTAAGGATCAAATCTCGATATAGCCCAGAAGTAAACTTTCTCATCCTTGCTTTCATATCAGATACCAAGTTTGCAGCATACCTTGATAGCTGATGGAACTTCAAGGCATATTTCATGACAGATATTATTCCCTACTAAAGATTCACAAACTTCTCCATCTTTGCCCCCCTCAGCTCATGAGGAAAAAAGTGATCCAGAAAAATATTAGAAAAGGAATCCTATAAGGACAACTCCTCAACAGCACCCATATCTCTGTCCTACTCCTTGTACCATTGGTATGGAATATCCTTGAGCTGACATTCGTAGCCTAAATCACCCTAAAGATTTTCTTTATTTCATCCAAGAAAGCCTGAGGATCCTCCTCCACTTTTACTCCAATAAAAGTTGGAGGATTTATTTTCATAAACTGGCCAACCCTTGTGGCCTCAATAGATAAAACACAAAATGTATCCCACTCAACTTTATCAGCAACTAACAGAGCTATAACATGAATCGATTGATGAAATTTTGCATTAGTTACCTCTCCCTGAGGTGGACTAGTAGCAATTAGGGGAACTCCAGAATATTAGGGATAGGACCCTAAGATTAAGTACGAACTCTAGGTGCAGGGCGTACTCTATCAATATCGTCCTCAGATAGGACAAAAAGATTTCTTTGTGTTTTACATCGGCGAGGCATAATATGAAAAGAGAACAAACGAGGATTAAAGGAAATTTCAAGACTTAGACTCCAAGCTTGAAAATAGAATACCAAGAAAGTGAAACATTCCTAAATGCCTTGTATCCTCTTTCTTATAAGTGTAACATGCTACACAACCCTAAAAGAGATTCAACTATACACGTCTTTATAGACTCCTAATTGACCATGAACTTAAAGATCTAATACCAATTTGACCCAACCCGACTTAAAGCCTTATCGTAATGAGCATTTCAAGTCTGACCAAGATAGCAAAATTTTCCATATCAAAACTCTGGGATAGGTCTATAACCAAGACCAGCCCAACTAAGTCCAACTTCCCAAACCTATTTGATTACCAAACCAAAACATAAACTGATCAACCGTATAATAACCAAACCAAGTTCTATAACATTACATAAAAGGATAGAATAATGAGAAATTTAATCCACCAGTATCAGCCTCAATACCAATGCCAACACTAAGGCTAACAACAATACCAATCCCCATATACTAACCCATAGCAGTTCCACAAAAGCCTTTAACCAAAAAAAGACCAAAATCCAGTTGGGACATGCCCCCAACCATAGCCAAAATTAATATATATGAATAAACCTAAGTATGAAATAACATCCATAAAAGGGAGCCTTTGATGGAAGCTCACCACTTTAATTCAAAAGTTGATCCCGAAGTTTGATCGCTAGGCAGGAGGAGTAAAATGACCGATTTTTGTATCGTGTGGGGATATAGCTATCCAAAGATAGGTTTGTGGGTGAATACTAACATTAAATTAGGATAAGTATAGAATAATGAAATTTAATAAAACCAAGTAAACCATCCATATGCATACTGGTGGACCTAAGAAATTTGGTCATGATAGATTGGTATCAGAGCCAGGTTTTACCAATGTGCTGGTATAGGAGCTAAGTGTCTGATAGATTTCTGTGGATTGACATAATGAAATCTATATCTTATCTTTTGAAGGCTACATGGCATTCTTAGGAAATTTTATTCTTGATTCCCTATCATATGTCCGTGTTTCTATAGAACTCTTATACTTTCTTTGACACTATTCTTGTTCATATGGATGACACAAGGTTATCGATAGATGCAGACAAAACTTTTGTATATGTTTCTTGAGCTTTAGATAAGCTTTGATCTACAGAGTCAGAGATTAATATTATAGATCTTCAGCGTCAGCTAAAGAATTTAGGTCTAGCCCAAGCTTTGATAAAGCTTGTGAATGCTTCAGTTTTTTAAAATCAAGTATTAGAGATTCTGAGCCTTTTTATGACTACTTCATAACCAGGGATGATATTTGATACATCGAGTAGTTCTCAAACTAGAGTTTAGTTTTTGGTCTCTAGCAGGATTTCTTATTAGTTTCAAGGTATAAGATTAGGTTTCTTGAGTGGGCTAGACATACACCTATGCTATATCATTCAGAGCATGAGATGGTACATGGATTTATTAGAAGATTAGCTTTGACATTTTGTTAGGCATCAAAGTATTTGATAGCAGCTAGGTTTGATTTCTCTCAGGTTGTTGATCATGCGAGGACCACAGAGAGAGCATGTATTAGGACTTATAAAGATAATAATAAGAGGATATTTTATCAGTATAGTGTTATTGGCATTTCTTATGGTAGTAGGGATGCTCTTAGAGGGGATCAACTTCACTTATAGCCTGTTAGTTCCATATAAGTAGCGTTACAAACTTGGGTGGCTCTTAAATCAGTTATGGCATTCTCAACAATCATAGTTCTTATCAGACCTTGTAGAGTATAAGACATAAATCTTTAGGCTACGGTGGATATTCTGGATTAGTGAGTGCAATGCATTAGGGTGCTCCAAGATCTTGTTTTGGTTGTGAAGAGACTAGCCATTGGTCTTGGGAGTTCTCTAGACATGAGTTGGATGTTCAGGCAGGGTCACTATTTGCTACTCTCTAGCCTAGAGCTCTTGAGGTATTTTATAAGTGAAAGAAGGATGTTTATTTCAGTAGGGAGTGTCCTCGACATCAATTAGTCAACTAGTAGGGTCAACTAGTGAAAAATTGGATAAAATTTAATATTGAAAATGTAAAGGGTTTAGCCCTTTTATATCATGGGATTGACTATGTGAAATTATGAATTTGTTACATCTGAGGCTGATCCCAAACTTCAACTTTCACCACTATTTACCCACTCAAATTGCTTTTCCTTCTTTCCAGCTTTGACTTAGTCTTTATCATCAAATTTCCCGTAAGATCATGAATAGTAGAAATTAGTGCATTTTGGACACGAATTAGTCTTATATGTGCAATCAAATCATTATAATGTGCAAGAAATAAGATGCAAATGAGTGGAAAATTCACCACTCATCAACACCCCCATCTTAAAGCTTTTGCTTGTCCTCAAGCAACACTACTTACACTCAATGAGACTTCTCAACTTTAAAGCCCACACTCTTAACCAAATGATCACCATGATTTCAAACATGATTAGCACTAATAATTAGTCAACAAGTATGTGAAATACTAACTATACAACTCCGCTTAAAATCACTTATATTTTCATGGATGCAAGGATATTTAAGGATAATCAAGTAACAATAAATAGCTCTTAAGATGTGAGTCTCTATCAATAGTGACTCAACTATACCCCTTCACCTCATTTTCAAAACATGAAAAACTTACCAATCTATCTTAGTTTACATGCCTCCTTACGAAAGGAAGTCCTAATGCACCATAATTTAAATCATGAAATAAGGGACTACTGTGTAAGAACTTACACTCACGAAGAATTTCTCAATGCCAATAGGTATCATGCCATAAGCTTGCCTGTATTTTCAATCGCTACTAACTAAAGGATACTTGGTTGGAGATCTGGAAGGACTTTTTCACGCTTGTAATATAGGTTAGGGGAAGGGTAGGATAAACATTAAGGATAAAGGTGACTACACCCTCCTTGAAATCCACATAACATACTAATTATATCAAACTTGGATCATTGGTCACTCTATTTATTTTTAAATCATACATGTGCCTGTTTTTTTCACTTTTGTTCATCCATCTTTTGAAAGCATTGTCTTATCATTCTTTTTCTTTTTGCAATTTTATGCTCTTATTTCTTTTATTACTTTATTTCTTTTGCTCTTTCATTTTCCATCATGGATTTTATTTTGACACTCATTTACACGACCATAGCCATGATCATCTTTTCCAAGTTCCATTACTATAACGCCCCGATTTGCTGAACCGAAATACTACACGGTGCTTATGACCCTAAGGGACCACAAGCTAACCCATGACTGATATCTGTACTTGTACACTGCATAATATACTTGTAGAATATGGAAAACATGAATAATAGGACATACGGTTCAACTGAATAGAATATTTGATAAATAATAACATCCATATAGGGTAACAAATACACAAAATAACTGAAAGCTGAATCTAAAATCTGAACACTATCTGAAAGCCTCTAAATACTATCTGAAATAAAGAGTTGAAAGAACATATCTCCAACTAACTCCATCTAGAAAAACTGAACTAAAATAATGAATAAAATAAAATAATATCATCCTAAAATAACTGAAAGTTGATTCTTGGGTCCATTTCATACAAGAAGCTCAAGTAACCTTTTTTAAATCTCCAAGATTTATTTTTATGAATTTTTAATAATTCTTGTGAGTTGTGATTCATGTTTGTTTACAAGAATCAAGTCTTTGCCTTAGTATGTGGTATTTGTGTGGTAAATGGATTATGTACTTGTTGTTGATGTTGAATGATCTCCAAGATGGGATATTTATGTTGTTTTTATGAATGTATGATAATATATGATTTGGAAACATATAAATTTGGTTGTTCATGATGAGTAGTTGGGTTATTATACTTATGCCTAAGTTGTGCATGTGAGGTGTTCGATAAAATGTCTAAGAGACTAGAAATCAAGTATTGTACTTAAATTGTGATCTAATGACAAATGCATGCTACACCCTTATGAAAATAATGACTTCTAAGATATTGTTATGTGTTATGGTTGTTAATGAATTGTACCATGATAGTGTGAAATCCCCAAATAAGTGTGAACCTATGCATGTCTAGTGTTATTTGAAGGACCTTAGTGAACAAGTGAAGGTGTGATAGTAGTAAATTCTCCAATTATGTGCCCTTTGAAATATGCTAAGTTTTTAATACATGCCAAGTGGTTAGAAAGTAAGTTATGACATGATAGTATGAAGTTTCCCTAAGCCATGTGATACCTAAACATATGTCAAGACTGATATAGGTATGAAATAGTTGAGGTAAAAACCTTGTTGAATGTAGTGTGATCTAATAACATGTTTTCCCTATGTTATTATGTGATTATTATTCTGAGATGCTTAAAGCTATCGTTTGGTGATTGTGATGATGAATAGAGGCCTATGTTTCCTAAATCCTTGATGTGATGCCTTAAGGATTTTTGAGGGGTAAAGGATATTATGACTCCTAAATACTTGGAGAAATTCTTGTGTTGATGAATGAATGATTGTGATGATGAATGGATGATCGTGATGATGCAAGAAGAATTATATTATGTTATCGAGTCCTGGGTGCATTTATACCCGACACTAGAGGTGCTGTCTAGAGTCGCTGTTAGTTTCGTGATAATTCCAATCGAGCAACGATTCTCAGAACTCAGTGAACTACAAAACTCTGTATCCTCAGACAAGTGCAGACCATAAAAAATCTCTATAATCACTGTATCGCTAGTAATCTAGCCTCAGTCCTATAAATTAGCTCAGATCTAATAGTATTAAAATAATTCAATTCCAATCTCAGAAGTGATTTGAGTAATCTATTCAAGATCTGTATCATCACTCCAATACCATGATTTGATACCTTTTTTCGTCAGTTACGGAACTAAGTAATCTCAGTGTAACTCAGTCAGATCTCTTAAGAAACATGATCAATATTAGACTCAGATCAGTCTAAGTTCAGTTAAGAATCAGATCAGTGTCTTTCAGTTGGGAGTAGGATTCAGCACCGAGTGAGCTCAGGGATGGGAACTCACCTACTAGTAGAGGGTGTGATTTTTAGAAGTAATCCTTGCGCTCCCGAACTACGTAGCCATAGTAGGTTGAGACATCATACCTTCTAGTTGAGGGTAGATGAGGTGGCTTGACCTGTTTGATGAGGGCTCTACCATTCTCATTTGAGTACCTGATAGATGAAAGTCAAATAAAGTTGTCTTTACCAGTGGCGTGGTACTGACACCTTTCCAACTAAGGCAAAGGTTGGACCCTAAATTAGCTAGGTGGGGTATGTCGGTTAGAAGAATACTTCCCACAGTCTCAGTTTTAGAATCAGTCTCAAACTTCAAGAAAAAGCTCAGTTCAGTATATAGAATACAAGGCTATTAGATATAGGCCATCAAGTATGTTTATCTGCAAATTCGAAGATCCGTTGCTAGATAGGCCAATCTTAAAATCAGTTATTAAGTAGTATTATTATCCGTAGATTCAGAGACAACCTGCTAGATAGGGTTGCTATCAGTTTCAGAAGCTTTAGATACTCGTAGTATCAGTATGTACAGAAATTTTAGAATTTAGTATATTTAGTATCAGTTACCAGAGTTATTCCAAGTATGCTCAGTGACATGCACAGTATGTTCAGTAATTACAGATTCTTTATGTATGATAATCCAACTCTTGCATATTATTTAGTTAAGTTATGTTCATACATAATCCCTTGCATTTAGCCTTACCTCATCTACATACTCGGTACATTTTTGTACTGACGCATTTGTGCTATGGTGTTTTATTTGACACCATAGGTTCAGAGGCATAGGATCCAGAGTATCCTCATCAGTTCAATCCCAGTCAGCAGCAGTAGCAGTGAGTCCTCTTCTTTTGATGACGAATCTCAGTTTACTATTATTACATCAGATTTTGTTTATATTTTCAGTTGACGGAGTTAGTTGGGGACATGTCCCATCAACTCCACAATTCAGACAGTTTAGAGGCTTTTCAGATAGATGTTGATGTATTAGTATTCAGTTTTTAGTTTTGAGTATGTGCAGATGTATTGAACCTTATGTCCAGTTTCCATATTTATTTTAAATATTATGCAGTGTATAGGTACAAATATCAGTAAAGGGTTAGCTTGTGGTCCTTTCAGTCCATAAGCACCGTGTGACATCTCGAGATGGGATCTTGGGGCGTTATAAAATTGGTATTAGGGCCTAAGGTTCAATAGTATCGTAGGGAGTCTGAAAAGACTCATCTAATAGAGTCTTGTGCATGGGTGTGTAGCACACCACATTTATGTACAAGAGGATACAAGATGTTCTTAGGAGCATTTTCCTTTCTTTCAGTGATCATGTCATGCGATTAAGCATGAGCTCAAGCTGATTCTTAGTCTAATCTACTTTTTTTTCGATTACAGAGTATGCCTCCTCGTAGAGATTTTGTCCATGGGGTGGATGACCAGCACCCATAGCCAGTAGATCTTGAGAATGAGAGTGTGTCACATGCAGAGTTTCGGGAAGCTTTTCAGGTGCTAGCCCAAGCTGTGACTGATGTTTAGAGTAATCATCAGGCTGTAGCCCCACCTAAGCATGATGGGAATTCCGCCGCCGCCTGGGTTAGAAATTTTATGAAAATAAACTCTGTAGAATTCTTTAGGTCAGTAGTAGGTGAGGACCCACGGTATTATCTAGAAGAGGTGAAGAAGATCACTTAGGTTATGCATGTTTCTGAGGAGGAGAGTATGGAATTAGCGTCTTATAGGTTAAAAGATGTTACTCATGATTGGGTAGTGATATGGGAGAAGAGTAGAGGGGAGAATGCAACTCCTGTGACTTGATCAGAGTTTCAGAGTGCCTTTATAGATAGATTTTTCCTGCTAGAGATGACAGAGGCTAAGGTAGAACAGTTTATGAACCTAAGGCAAGGTTGTATGACCGTAAGAGAGTATTGTCTTAAGTTCAACCAATTATCTAAGTATGTTTATGACTTGATAGCTGACCCTAGAGTGAGTATGAGTAAGTTTTTGACTGGGGTATCGAGTGATATGTTGAAAGAGTGTAGAGCTGCTATGCTTAATAGAGACATGGATATTTCTAGGCTAATGATGCATACGCAATAAATTGAGGTAGATAAAATGAAAGAAAGAGAGTGAGTGAGTAAGAGAGCCAGAATAAGTAGTCATAGTTTCTCCCAAGAAGGGTCACAGAGTGGTAATCGTTCTCACCATATTCAGAAGTTTTCAATACTAGATCCATCCTTAGCTAGTACAAGATGCTCCAAGAGCCAGAGTAGTGAGAGTAGGGTTCTTACCTACCCGCTGTGTGAAGAATGTGGTAAGAATCATAAGGATATATGTAGAGCTGGTAGTGATATGTATTTTGGATGTGGCGAGTGAGGTCATAAAGTTCAAGACTATCCTAATCCAGCTCCCCAAAGTCAGCACAATCGTTCTTCAACTCATAACAAATTTTATACACTTCAGACTCACCAAGATCATGAAGATTTCCCTGACATAGACCCGGGTAGGTTATGAGCCCTTCATCTTTGTGATATGCATTATTAGATCCCTTTCTTCCATTTTGAGCTTGTATGTTAGCATGAGTCATGCATGAGTTTCAAATCTTATTCGGTCAATTATGATCTAGTTATAGGTGCCCCGCGCACCGCCCCAGTATTTCAACGAAGTGTGTTTAGAGAGACATTGAGTCCCAAGGGGAAGATGCCCCATGGTATTATGATGTTGCATGTTATTAGATTCTTCCAGATACATGTTCAGATTTTCTTTATAAAGTAACCATCAGTCGTTATTGTATTGTCAAGTCGTGCTTTTGAAAATCAGTTTAGCTGGACATCCATGCATCAGAAATGCATGTGTTATGAGAATTCAGCTAAGAGTAGATTCAGTTGAGTATTCCATGTGTTATGGACCGCCACTTTGGCCATCAAAACTAAAGTAGTGAACGCATTTTATGGACCAAAAGTGATGGTGGTAGTGATGGTTTGTCACTAGAGTGACGGTCCGTTACTCTGACCATCAGAATTGTTCGAGACAACACTAAAGCACCATTTTAAAGGGATTTTTGGGTCATTTTCACCCTATTTAATACCCAATCACCCCAAATCAAAGCTCATAAATTCTAATTCATACAAAACATCAAATTAGGGTTTATTTCCAAGATTAAAACCCTTATTTCTTCTTCAAGAAAAATCAAGAGAAGTCAAGAAATCAAGAATCTCTCCAAGAACCTTAAAAAAAAAAGTTTCCCCAAGGTATGTAGATGTTGATTCTTGGGTCCTTTTCATCCAAGAAGCTCAAGTACCCTTTTTTAAATCTCCAAGATTTATGTTTATAAACTTTTAATGATTCTTGTGAGTTGTGATTCATGTTTGCCTACAAAAATCAAGTCTTGGCCTTAGTATGTGGTATTTGTGTGGTAAATGGATTATGTACTTGTTGTTGATGTTGAATGATCTCCAAGATGGGATATTTATGTATTTTGTATGAATCTATGATAATATATGATTTGGAAACATGTAAATTTGGTTGTTCATGATGAGTAGTTGGGTTATTTTACTTATGCCTAAGTTGTGCATGTGAGGTGTTCGATAAAATATCTAAGAGTCTAGAAATCAAGCATTGTATTTAAATTGTGATCTAATGACAAATTCATGCTACACCCTTACGAAAATAATGACTTCCAAGATATTGTTATATGTTATGGTTGTTAATGAATTGTACCATGATAGTGTGAAATCCCCAAATAAGTGTGAACCTATGCATGTCTAGTGTTAGTTGAAGGACCTTAGTGAACAAGTGGAGATGTTATAGTAGTAAATTCCCCAATTATGTGGCCTTTGACATATGCTAAGTTTTTAATACATGCCAAGTGGTTAGCAAGTAAGTTATGACATGATAGTATGAAGTTTCCCTAAGCCATGTGATACCCAAACATATGTCAAGACTGATATAGGTATGAAATAGTTGAGGTAAAAACCTTGTTGAATGGAGTACGATCTAATAGCATATTTTCCCTATGTTATTATGTGATTATTATTCCGAGATGCTTAAAGAGACCCTTTGGTGATTGTGATGATGAATAGAGGCCTATGTTTCCTAAATCCTTGATATGATGCCTTAAGGATTTTTGAGGGGCAAAGGATGTTATGACTCCTAAATACTTGGAGAAATGCTTGAATAATTGTGTTGATGAATGAATGATTGTGATGATGATTGGATGATCGTGACGATGCAAGCATAATTATGTTCCACTTTTATGTTATCGAGTCCTGGGGATATTTATATTTGACAATAGACCTGCTGTCTAGAGCCAGTGTCAATTTTGTGATAATTCTAATTGAGCCATGATTCTCAGAACTCAATGAACTACAAAACTCTGTATCTTCAAAAAAGTGCAGAACATAAGAAAACTCTGTAATATCAAAAATCTCTGTAATCACTGTATCACTAGTAATCTATCCTTAGTCCTATAAATTAGCTCAAATCTAATAGTATTCAAATGATTCAATTCTAATCTCAGAAGTGATTTGAGTAATCTATTCAAGCTCTGTATCATCAGTCAGATACCATTATTCGATACCTTTTTTCCATTAGATACGGAACTAAGTAATCTCAGCGTAACTTAGTCAGATCTCTTGAGAAACATAATCAGTATTAGATTCAGCTCAGTTTAAGTTCAGATAATAATCAGATTAGTGTCTTTCAGTTGGGAGTAGGATTCAGCACCGAGTGAGCTTAATGATGGGAACTCACCTACTAGTAGAGGGTGTGATTCTTAGATGCAATCCTTGCACTCCCGAACTGCATAGCTAGAGTAGGTTGAGACATCATACCTGCTATTTGAGGGTAGATAAGGTGGCTTGACATGTTAGATAAGGGCTCTACCATTCTTGTTTGAGTACTTGATAGATGAGGGTCAAATAATATTGTCTTTACCTGTGGTGCGGTACTGACACCCTTCCAACTGGGGTACAAGTTGGACCCTGACTTAGCTAGGTGGGGCATGTCGATTAGAATACTACTTCCCACAGTCTTAGTTTCAGAATCAATCTTAGACTTCAAGAAAGAGCTCAGTTCAGTGTACAAATGCAAAGCTGTTAGATACAAGCCATCAAGTATGATTATGTGCAAATTCGAAGATTCTCTGCTAGATAGGCCGATCTCAAAATCAGTTATTAAGTTGTATTATTATCCGCAGATTCAGAGATAATCTGTTAGATAGGGTTGCTATCAGTTGCAGAAGCTTCAGATACTCGTAGTCTCAGTATGTCCAGAAATTTCAAAATTTCAGTATATTCTGTATCAGTTACCAGAGTTATTCTAAGTATGCTTAGTGGCAGTATGTGCAGTATGTTCAGTAATTACAGATTCTTTATATATGCTAATCCAGCTCTTGCATATTATTTAGTTAAGTTATGTTCATGCATAAGCCCTTGCATTTAGCCTTACCTCGTTTACATACTCGGTACATTTCTGTACTGACGTATTTGTGCTATGATGTTTTATTTGACACCATAGGTTCAAAGGCATAGGATCCAGAGTATCCCCATCAGTTCATTCCCAGTCAGCAGCAGTAGCAGTGAGTCCTTTTCTTTCGAGGACAAATCTCAGTTTGCTATTATTGCATTAGATTTTGTTTATATTTTCAGTTGACGGAGTTAGTTGGGGACATATCCCATCAACTCCACAGTTCAGATAGTTTAGAGGCTTTTCAGATGGATGTTAATGTATTAGTTTTTAGTTTTAAGTTTTGAGTATATGCAGATGTATTGAACCTTATGGCCAGTTTTCGCATTTATTTTAGATATTATGTAGTGTACAGGTATAGATATCAGTAAAGGGTTAGCTTGTGGTCCTTCGGGTCCATAAGCTCCGTGTGATGTCTCAGGATGGGATCTCGTGGTGTTATAGTACCTCAGTATGAGATGATAGATAATGGAACAACGTGTAATCTGACCAACTCTCTGATATAGAGTTTGGCATAATTCTTCGCGGAATAAAAGGTATAGACTGGAACGAAATGGGCTAACGGGGTCATTCTATTTACAATGACCCAAACTGAATCATGCTGATGATGAGTTTGAGGCAAACCCATCATGAAGTCCATGTTTACTTCTTCCAACTTCCAAGTAGGAATGGTGAACTCCTGCATGGAACCACTAGGTTTCTGATGCTCTATCTTAACCTGCTGATATGTAGGGTACTTAGCCATAAATTCTGCAATATCTCTCTTCATCCCACTCCACCAATAGATCTCCCATAGGTCGTGGTGCATCTTAGTGGCCCCTTGATGAATAGAGTATCACGCACCATGTGCTTCTGCAAGAATTCACTGGTTTAAATCATCTACACCTAAAACACAGAGACGACCCTGATAACGAATGACACTATCTCCCCTTGGGAGAAAACCTCTACTTTTTGATTTTGAACTGGCTCTTTTAGCTTGACAAGGCTAGGATCCCTGTCTTGTTTTTCTTTCACCTCAAAAACTAGAGATGAATCTAAACTATCCTGAACACATACACCGCCCTCTGAAAAATTGACTAAGCGAACACCTAGTCTGGCAAGCTGATGGATTTCTTGAGCTATTTTTTTCTTGCTATCCTCAATGTGAGAAACACTACCCATGGAGAGTCTATGAGAGCGTCGTCCATAATGTTGGCCTTGTCCAGATGATAAAGGACACTTATGTCATAATCTTTCAAGAGCTTTAACCACCTTCTCTGACGAATATTGAGATCTTTATGATAAAAGACATATTGGAGACTTTTATGATCTGTGAGGACATCTATATGAACTCCATATAGATAATGCCTTCAAATCTTCAAGGCAAATACTACGGCTGCTAACTTAATATCATGAGTAGGATAATTCTTCTCATGAGGCTTTAACTGCTTGGAGGTGTAGGATATGTCCTTACCATGCTGCATGAGGACACAACCCAAATGTACTCTAGATGCATCACAGTATACTACGAACCCATCTGAACTATCTGGAAGAGCTAAGACTGGAGATGAGATGAGTTGAGTCTTTAATTCCTGAAAACTTTTCTTGCAAAGATCTGACCACTGAATCTTGACCTTCTTCTGAGTCAATCTGGACATGGGGGATGAAATTGAATAAAATCCCTCAACAAACCACCTGTAATAGCCAGCCAAACCTAAGAAACTCCTGATATCTGGTGGAGAGACAGGGCGAGGCCAATTTCTTACTATTTCGGTCTTCTGAGGACTATGACGAATATGTCTAAGTACTGCTTGAACACACTGTTCATCAAGTCCATGATAGTGGCTGGAGCATTGGTAAGACCAAAAGACATAACTATAAATTCTAAGTGACCATACCGAGTATGAAAAGCTATCTTCGGGATGCCACATTCTCTAACTCTGAGCTGATAATAGCCTGATCTGAGGTCTATCTTGGATAAATAACTGGCACCCTAAAGTTGTTCAACCAAGTTATCTATTCTGGGAAGAAGATAATTGTTCTTGACCATAACTTTGTTGAGCTGACGATAATCAATACACATCCTGAGAGAACTATCTTTCTTACATAAGAATAAGATCCCTTATCTAAGAGATCCTTCAAATGATCCTTCAGTTCTTTGAGTTCTACTGGTGCCATTCTGTATGGCGGAATAGAAATAGGCTAAGTATCTTGAATAAGGTTAATGCCGAAGTCTATTTTCCTTTTGGGAGGAATTCCTGGAAGATTTAGGGAAAGACATATGAATATTCATTAACCACTGGGATTGATTCAAAGATAGGATATTCGGAACCAGAATCTTTAACATAAACGAGATGATAAACACATCCCTTAGAAATCATTTTCCTTGCTCGAAGGTAGGAAATAAGCTAACCCTTGAGACATGATGTACTACCCTTCCACTCTAGGACGGGCTCATTCAGGAACTGAAATTGAACTATCCTATTTTTGTAGTCGACTATGGAATAGCAGGAATGAGCCAATCCATGCCGAGAATGACCTCAAAATTAGTCATCTCTAACTCGATTAAATCTACTGATGTGGCTTTCTGAAATATCATAAATGGGCAGTTCCTATATACCCACTGAGATATGATGGTTTTATCAATTGGGGTAGAGACTGAAAAGGACTCTGCTAAAATTTCAGGACTGATTCTAAAATTGCCTGCTATATAAAGAGTAACAAAAGACAAGGATGCACCTGGATCTAGCAAAGCATAAATAGGAACATGGAAAATCTATAACGTACTAGTAATGACATTAGGAGAATTTTCCTGATCCTGTCGAGTGTGAAGAGAATAGAGTCTGTTTGGGCATTGCCCACTAGCAGCACTGGAAGTGGAACCCTGCTGATTTGGGTGACTGGACTGGGTTGTGGAACGATTCTATTGACCTTGTAGATCTAACTGTGGACACTCTCTAATCCTGTGGCCTGGCTTGCCACAATCGAAACAAATATCGCTACCAGCTCTACAGGTACCTTTGTGGTTCTTACTATAAGTTTGACATAGGGGATTAGTTTGGGTACTGCTGACACTGCCCTGAGACTTAGATCCTGGTACTCAATCTCTGTTGCTGTCTCTGAATTTTGGCACTGGGGTACTGGCGGAGGAAGGAACTAGAACTACTGGCTTAGGATAGAACTGTGAACGGTTTTCTCTTTCTGATTTGGGTTGAGCAAAACTGAAACAGCCTAATCTTGCTATCTTGTTATGCCACTCCCTAGTCCTAATCTTCTGCTTCTTTATTTGCTGAGCATGGGCCATGAGCCTAGCTAAAGTCATATCACTATTCAGCATCGCAGACTTACACTTATTTTCCATGCTATCATTTACTCTTGACATTAACTTGCTCATCTTAGCCCTATTTTCTACAATCACATGAGGGGAATATCTGGCTAGCTAAGTAAATTTGAGAGAATACTCTTTAACCATCATATTTCCCTGCCTGAGGTTGATGAACTCAAGAACTTTTGCCTCCCTCAGCTCTTGGGGAAAGAATCCATCTAAGAAAGCTGTGACAAGTTCCTCCCACTCTATAGGACCTGTACTATCTACCCTCTCAGATTCCACTGTTTTTACCAAGTGTGAGCAATATCCTGTAACTGGTATGCGGCTAAGTCGGCACTCTGACAAGAAGTAACTCCCATGATGTCTATGACCTTCTGGACTTGGTCAATGAATTCTTGAGGCTCTTCATTAGACTTAGACACGAAGAAAGATGGAGGGTTCATTCGGGTGAAGTCCTAAATCCTAGATGCGGTTGAGTTGGCCACTGGATTGGCCAGAATAACTGGTGGCCATTCATTTTGGGTAGCCACAGACTGAGCAAGTGTGGTGAATATGGCCCTAAACTATGTATGAGAAACATGTTTACCCAAAGGATCTTCGGGCTGAGGAGTGGGCTGGTTTCTACTCTTTGGAGGCATATTATGAAATAAGAGAAGAACGGATTAGACTGAGAGTTTAACTTGAGATTATTCTCACTAGCACGACATGAATACTGAAAGAGGGGAAACTGTTCCTAAGACATCTCATAGCCTCTTGCACATAAATGTGGCGCATAACACACCCATGCACAAGACTCTACTAGATGTGGCTTTCAAACTTCCTAGGACTCTATTGAACCTTAGGCTCAGATACTAAGTTTGTAACGCCCCGATTTGCTGAACTGGAATGCTACACGGTGCTTATGACCCCGAAGGACCATAATCTTACCATGACGGATATCTATACCTGTACACTGGATAATATACTTGTAGAATACAAAATCATGAATAATAAGCCATAAGGTTCAACTGAATAGAATATCTGATAAATAATAACATCCATATAGGGTAAAAAATACCCAAAACAACTGAAATCTAAATCTAAAGTCTAAACTAAATCTAAAAGCCTCTAAATACTGTCTAACATAAGGAGTTGAAGGAATATGTCTCCAACAAACTCCGTCTAGCAAAACTAAACTAAAATAATGAATGAAATAAAATAATATCATCCTCGAATGGATGAGGACTCACTTTAACTCTGCGACTGGAATGCTACTGTTGATCTAGAACTCATGTCTCTGAACCTATGGTGTAACATAAAATAAATCACCATAGCGCAAATGCGTTAGTACGATTGGGAGTACTGAGTATATGAGTGAGGTAGGCTAAATACAAAAGGATTTACATGCATGAACAATGCTAACTGACTGACTGATATGAACGTAAGAGCACAAACATGCATACATAGTAACTAAAATTATGAATACATGGTATCTGGATCTTTATGCTAATACATGGTTTATTGTTATCTAATATGACTGATATTGAAATCTTGATAACATGGATGACTGTGTCTGACAGTATTAAATTTGATAGAACTACCTGAGTTTCGTACTATAACTGAACTGACTATAACTGACAGTCCTGATATATTAAAATCTGAAGAACTATTTGAGTTCTTTTACTGAGACTGGGACTAAAACTGTGGGAGGTAGTTTCTTAATTGACATGCCCCAATAATGCATATAGCTAGGTTGGGGTCCAATCTCTACCCTGAATGGAAGGGTGTCAATACCACGCCACTAGTAAGGAGAGCTGTGAGTGACCCTTAGCTGGCAGGTACTCGAATGAGAATGGTGGGAACCCTAAACTGACAGGTTAAGCCACCTCATCAACCCTAATTTGGTAGCTTAAGATGTCTCAACCTACGCTGGCTACGTAGTTCTGGAACACAGTGATGACCAGTAAGAATCACACCCTAAACTGGAAGGTAAGTTTCCATCCTTGGGTTCACTCGGTACTAACTTCTACTCCCATCTGAAGAGACTGAACATAATTTAACAGGCTGTACATAGACAGAGTTACTGTCTTATGTTGACTGAGGGAATAGTACTACTATCTGAGAATTTATTGAGATCATGAGATTTTTGAGATTTCCTGAGTCACATGACTGACTGAGTTCTATAGATCATGGCTTGACTGAGATTATCATGATAACGTGTTATGGCTCTAGGCACATAACTATATTTTTTGGGTACTAGTACCCTTTGGACTCGATAGAAGGAAACTGACATAGATAACTGACTTGATCAAAAAATGGAGTCCACAATTCACCATATCATAAGTAGGGGATTTCACCCTAAGCATAGTTCTCAACTTCTTATGTATGGAAGGGAAATTCATACAACATGTGTATACTTTCATAGCTTTAATATCATGCTCAATCCACATCACAACAATGATGCATATCAATCACATGGAATTCATGTGAAATCATAAAGCATTGAGCATGGACTTGTCATTTAAGAACTATTAAATCATGGGACATGAATTCTGTTATCCTAGGCCTTTTATCAAACACTTTGCATGCATTCTTTTAGCTTAGGTGTGTTTTCATGAATTTCCCCATTTTAAACTACATAAAGTTCATGGATTTCAACTAACGAACACATATACTTCATGAAAACACCTTTAGATATCATCTTGAAAATTAAACAACAATCATTAACATGTACATGGTCATACCACAACAAGAAAATCACAAAATAATATTTAAAACATGGTTCTTGAGCTCTATGAATGAAATGGATCCATAGATAAACACTACACATACCTTAGATGGAAGATTCTTGATGATTGATGGAGAAATTTGCTTGAACTTGAATCCCCAATTGAAAACCCTAATGTGTTCTTGAGAGGATTTTGAGAGAAAGAGTACGTTTTAGGGAAATAAGGGCTTAATTCTGTGTTTATGGAATATATATAGGGGTGGAAAGATGACCCAAATACCCCTCTAGATGCGTCATTTAATTTCTACCAAAATTACCCGATTTGAGCCCCCAACGTAATGCGGAGATATTGTGTTGCCCCCCATTTATGACCTGGAAACTCACTACGATGCGGTGGAATCACGGAGAGACACTGGAAATTGACAACGTCATTTTGGCTTATGGAGAGACGCGCCTTCTGACTGAAATGCTGCTGCTGAAACTTTAAATCGCCATAACTTCTTCACCGGGTGTCTATTTTAGGCGAATTTGGTATCGACGGAAATCTTATTCAATTCTATACAATCTGGAGGGTATAATCTTCCAAAATACCACCTATAAACCAAGTTATTCTCATTCAAAGATGACCTATGTGAAATTACAAACGAAAACTTGGTGGATTCAAAAGTTCTTAGCTTGGCTTACTCTAAGTGACTCTTATGAACATGCTTAATACATCATAAGCTCTATTATTGCTAGGATACTCATCCTAATTCATGTACTCCAATATGAATCACAAGATAGGAGGTTTTATGTGTAAGAACAACGGTTCATTTTCTAGCTTAGAAATATACAAGATATTACAACTACACCCCAAGTTAGGCTTTTATCCTTAAGTTGGCAATTTTAAATTTGAGGATAGGGTTCAAAAGATGGATAACTTTTAAAAAATTAGAGGCTTATAATGTGGTTACCAAAGAAAGGTAAATAGGCTCAAAAGGGGTGACTAGGGATACCATTCTTGCATGGGTAGGCTTTTTGTCTAAAGTTGTTTCCAATAATCTCAAAGAAGGCCTAAGACCATTTCACCACTCACGTGTATTCAAGATTAGCTTTAAAATACCAATGGGGAAAGTTCTAGATGATATAAGCAAGCATGAGAATCAATAAACTAGTGCTCACCACACAGGGCATGCAAACTATTCTAGAAGGATCGGTCACATTTCCTGCTTAATAACAAAATGAGTTATTTATCACACTACTACCAACTAAATAATTTAGAGTCACAAAAAGAGGTAAAGGTTTGTTTAAATATCATTTAATTCCATCCCCTTGATTTTTATAAAAAAATTTAGAAGGAGGGGGATGCTCATTTTGCACTTCACCAGGCAAGATTAACTATCTCTAGCACCAAACAAGCCACCATCTCATAGTTGGGCTCTAATAAGGGCAATACTTTTGGCTACTTAGAATTCACCATAGTTGCGATGTCAATCCCACTTTATAATGCCACAGGTACTCAAACTTCCCCTATATCTATGATTCTAACACCTCAATATGATGCTTTTTCCTTAAGAATTTCATCACTCAATCTATCATAGGGAGAAACTCATCCAACATCACTATCAAAAAGAAAAATAAAAATCTATAAATAAAAAATAATTAATCCATAGAATCATTACAAAACATAGGCGATAAGGATACCCAATATACAAATCAAAGCATCAAAATAATAAAAATATCCCAAACATCAATAAAAAATAAGAATCAAATCATCCAAATATTACAGACCAAATTAGAAATATAGAATACAAATAAAAGGGCACCCCCAACTAAAAATCTAAAGTGTCCTCACTGCATATCATGAAAGAAAAAAACAGTTAAAAGGGCTTCCTGAAATTGTATCATCTGGTAGAATTATGATCTGGTAAGGGATTTGAAATCACGGCATCCCTTTGGCATATAGTCCTTTGGTTACAGCACGCCTTTGGCTAATGTAGTAGATTGTGATCGCAATCTGTGCGTCGCAATCGTGATAACGGAGGTGCTTCTCCCTTGTTCAGCTAGGGCATCTCCAAACTTAATTCCACTTTACTTTTTGTCTCCTCACCTATTTAAATCACCTTCTAAGTTCAAAGATTTTATGGACCAACTCAAAATAAAAATCCTAACCTACTCTAACAACAAAAATTCAAAGGATACCATCCAAATTTATGGCAATGATGGATTGACTACCATCTAACGCTTAAGTTAACATTATGGCACGATGTCCATTTATTCATTATTTATGTCTCCACTTAGAGTATTTAAATTATTGGACCAATTTTTGATCAACATATCTTCGAGGTACTTGGGACAAAGGTAAGGATGCAACTATATGTATTCTATCTCCCTACTTTGAAGACTTGAACCTTTTACCCAACTTTATAATAAACTTTCAAGTCGGTTCATTGGGTATTTTGAAAACATCATTAAAGCACCAGTGAAACATAGGATTTTTCACTTCTTGGCCTAAAAGTGAGGGACATCATTTTGCCCTTTTGGAATGACATACTCCAAAAAGTAGGAAATTTTTTCCTCATCACCAAAAATCTTTATTTGATCGAGTGGGTTGACTTCCATCATATCCACCAAGCATAATATTGAAAAGTTATTGGAATGAGGTTGTCTTCCTATTTTAAGAATCGCATTCTTTTTGACACTCTCACCCTGAAATGAACTAAAGCTTTTACGAAGGATTTGCTTGGTTTTTTCATGCAACTCTAGTATTATTTCCTCAATCTTGGCATCCTTTATTATTTATTATTTGGTTGGTCGACAAATCACCAAGAATTCTTAAACATAAAGATCACCCTCATCTTTATTGGAAATCACTTTAACCCATCAATGCATATTCATTTGACTTTGGGCATCGTATACTTTAATTCTTGCATTTAATTCGGTTTTAATTTTTGATTTACCATTTAAAATTTAATCCATACTTGACATCACTCAACATGCACTTTGAGGGCTTTAACATCATTAGTAACACACTATCAAGTTTACCCTTATGGACTTCAAGTTACTGAGTTTGATTTATTGGCCATTCGTGGCTCACAATTTCTTCCTTGTCAAGTTGTTCTTTATTTTAAGGGTTGGTCATATTTATGGAAATTGAATGATCAACATCCTCACCCACTTCTTCTTTTTGACTTTTATTTCCAAATATTTCCATATATTGATGTAATATATGTATGTCCTTCCCCATTGTAGTCACCCAATTCAAGATAGTTAGAAATATTGCTTCAATGTCCTTGTATCTGATACATCTTTTTTTCTTTGTTACATCATGAGACCTATCAAAATAATTAAAATAACTAGCATTTTAAGCATAATTAGGGGAAGGGGAATTTGGAAAATCACTCTAATGTCCATCTCGACCACAACAAAAAGCACAATCATACTCCCAATAGGATTTAGGTGGTGCACCTACCTTTTTCAAGGAGCATATTTACAATTTTGCTAAAAGTGGGGTTCACGACAATGTGGACATAGATCATCATTGTAAGATTTTCAACCACCTAAATTTTTTTTATTCCATGATGCCATAGTGACCAGTACACAAAACAACAAATAATGTAAACTAAAACACTACAGCTAACCCAAGGTCACTAATAACATCGCAGTAGTGAAAACTATGTTTCACTCCCCGATAATGATGCCATTTTTGATAATGCTCAACTTACACTACAAATTTAGTATAAGGTAGATGTTGTCAATACATACCCAACATAAGTCATGGTCGAATCCTCAAGGAGTGCAAACTTAGTTTTCAAAGCTTACGTGTGTTGAGAGTTAACTATGTGTTAACCCATAATGCAATAATTAAACAATACATGAAAATAAATTAGAGGGTTGATTTGGAAATTTGCTAAACACAATTACAAATAACACTAATATGAGATCAAACAATTGATATGTCTTACCAAATTAAAAGGGACCTTGGGGTTATGCTATCTTAGGTGGTATTCATGTATGAGTAATCAATAGTTAGTCCAAGTTTTAGTTAACAGTTTTGGGTAGGCTAGATTTAGGGTATTAATGTTAACCTTCCAATAAAACACCAAATTTCACCCATGGATTCATTTGAACACCTTACTAATTCATTACCTCCAACTAGCATCCTTATTTCTAAGATGATTCTAGGAAAGAAGCTAATTTAAGTTGTTGTTCACAATTACTCCTTACCCATATCTCTCTTTTAAAGATGATATAGGATCCTAAAAAATTAGGGGTTTCACTCCCAATTCTTAATTCAAGCATGGAGTAAGACCAAAATCCATCACAATTAACTAATTATTTGGATTAACAATCAACATCCACACATTATTCACCACCTAATCAAACATAACTCCAAGATATAAGTTTAGTTATTCATGAAACTAATGAGAAAAAATATATCCAAATTGGAATACAATACCTTCATCATAAGCAAAATAGATAATCTAAACTTCAATTTTAATCTACAACCAAATCTCTCTTGGAATAACAACAAATATTGTTTTTCACTCAATATAAAGTATTTTTCTCTCCAAAAATTAAAAATTGGATAGAATTTGATGTAGAAAATGTGAATGGTTTATCCCTTTTATATCATGGATTGAGCATGTGAAATTACAAATCTATCCTTGGAATTTTTCCCGATGTCTGCAATCACACCTTGTTATTACAATCGTGACTCTCACTATCATAGTGTACTGGCCCATGATCGCATCCACTGGCTATGTTGACCAGTCATAATTGCAATATATTAGTCATGATCTCGATATCCAAGGCTGATCCTAAGCATCAAATTTCATCCCTTTTTGCCCACTTATTTTGCTTTTCCTACTTTCTATCTTTTACTTCATATTTTTTCATTAGATATTTTTATAAGATCATGAATACTAGAAATTAGTGTATTTCAAACATGAATTAGTCTCATTTATGCAATTAAATCATCATAATATGCAATAAATGAGTTAAAAATAAGTGTCAAATTCTTTACTCATCACCTATATGACTAGTTTGGATGGATGGGTTTCTATTTTTTTAGTGAGGTAAGGCTGGTCATTTTTTTCGTTGGTGAGGTTAGATTAGTTATTGAGTAGTTTATAAAAAAAGGTAGGTTGGCCTTCCATAGTTCTATTATGGTTCTAGAGTTGGCGATTTAGTTATATTGACTATTTTTGAGTTTGAGATTGTAGGACATACCTTTTGGTTACTTAGATTCTAGCATTAGTTACATTCTTCAATAGCATATTTCTTAGGTTGACAAGTTTGGGACTTGTTCTTTTAATTCGGCTAGTTCTTCGCCCGATAGTGGTCTAGATATTGATATTGAAAGGTCTAGGTTTTCCTTTCTAGTTTATTGGGTTCGTCTCCTAGTTGTAGTTTTGATCTTGTTATTAGTGTGGAGTTGGATACTCTTTTGTTTCCATGGTTTGGTTCTTAGTCCAGTTGAATTAAGGGTGGTGGAAATGGGTGATCTTTTTCTATAGCTGCTTCTTATGTTGGTCAATTGGGACTTTTTTATCTTAATTTGCTTGGATCATTCTCTGATAGTGGTCTTGACCTTGGCATTGATACTGAGATTGGTACTCTATTCTTCTACAATGTGATTCATGGTTTAATTTGGTTAAGGTTGTTTTACATAGGTGGATTCAAAAATTTCTCCTTTCGATACTTATTTGGCCTAATGTAACTTTGTACAATGCTTCTCTTTGGTGTATGTGCCTATGGGTATTTATTATCATAGATCAAATAATAGATTTGCCAAATTCAGGATAAGGTTGTATTCTTTTCAGTTTCTTAAGTTTTGGCTACTATTAGTATTCTTTGCAGCCTTGATATGTTCTTGGTTGTGGTTTGATGATTTATGTTCTCCAACAAATGTGGAGTTGATCACTTATGTCTTCAGCTTGAGGGTTTTCCTTTATTGTGATTTTGTTCTTCAACTATATTTTGATTTTGACTCTTGTAGAAACCAGTGAGGATATCTTGATATTTAATAGTAAGGTTTATGTGGGTTTCTGGTTTAGGGTTAGATTTATTAGCTTAAGTTTTGGGATTTTAACTCTTTTGAATGGCGGTTTGGGGGTTATGATAGACTTTGGTACTTGGATGCTTTGCCAAATTTAGGATTGGTTTAGAAAGTAGAGATTGAGTAATTTAGCTTTAGTCTTAAAATTTTAGCTATGAGTTGTAGAGCTTGGTTGCAGCCTCTATTGCAAAATTTATTTTAGTTAGGAATTCATTTATAGGCTGGCTAAGTTTGCTCTTTTCCTACTTATCGATCTTCTTTAATTTAGATAGATTGTGGTGTATTTATTTTTGAATGATAGCCCATTGGCACTTGATGATGGTTTTTTTTCTTGTAACCTTGGTTTTTAGTATTTGCCAGAAGTTACAAATATCTAATCAATAGAAAAAGTGTACTCGATTTGGACTTAGCATGATTTCATCTTCAGTTGGTGGGGTACCCTGGAGAAAATCATTCATTTTTGAGTGGTTGTGCTTCAGAATCCTAAGTAACAGTTTTGAGGGTCATCCAGATGAGTTGTAGCCTTGGTAGGAGATAACATGCTTTAACTATCTCCATTATGTGTCCAAATAGCACATTATGGGCTTATTCTTGTGCTTGCCATTATGGATCTTCAATGGATTGGCTCCAACCTTTTGAGGATAATGTGATGTGTTTGTGCTGATAAGGGACAAGACTCGAATAATAATTTGCATGGTTTGGAGTTGATATCAGGTTTGGATATGTAAAGGAAGGATTATATTTGGATAATGGTGTTGGTTACAAGATTCATGATTTGGTTTGCATTTAGCTTGGCTGAGTTTTTACTTAGTTGTGCTCATTTTGGAGTAATATTAGTGTACTGCAATTTTTATTTACATGTCTAATCTATTCTTGGTCCAGTTGGAGGCCAGTTAGTTGTTGAGGTTGAGTTTTGACATTTAGAAGGTGAAGTAAGAAAGTTGGTTGACCTCAAAAGTTTTTTTTCTTCTTATAGATTATCTAGGGATTCTTGTTCAGAGAATATGGGTCCAACACCTCATCCATTCAAGTTTTCATGCTCTTCTTATATGTTGATTTTTATGGATGAAAGTTCTTTTAGTAGCGTATATTGTAATGACCCTCTAGGTCATTTCCTTAATTTTTGCATATTTTTGATATTTTGAGCCTTTCTATAATGGTTATAGGTCATTTAATACTTTCTGGGACTGTTGGTTTGGTTATCGAATAGTTTATTTGGGTTTTAGGCTTATTTCCCTATTTTGGAGCTATCGATGTTAAGAAATTGGTGTTGGACCAAAGCACTTAGTAAACAACCTCGGATGAGAACTCTAATAGTTCCATTAGCTTTGGAATATTGATTTTAGGACAGGGGAGCCTTGGTTCAGGTGCTAAGGTTTTCAAACTCATTTTGGGTGATTGGATGGATTCTATGAAAAATGGAACTATAGGTGAGGCCCCCATATTTAGTAAAAATAATCTTGGATAAAAGTTTCAATAGTTTTATTCAGTCCAAAATGTCAAATTTGGTATGATAGCATAGTTTGTTTGAACTTACAGGGTTCCAAATAAATCCCGAGCACTCGATCGGAGTCAATTTGGACTTAGAAAAATTTGATGCCTTAAGTTGCTGGTGCAACCCCTTAAGCTACCAAATAACCGCTTAAGCTATAGTTGTTTTAGCCTTATTGAGCCGCTTTAGAATCCTATGATATTTGGCTGAGGGTTATTTAAGTGATCTTTTCCACTTTAGAGGGCATCATTTTAGTGGTCAGGATGCCACCTTAACAATCCCCCCTTTTGCCTAACAACTTAAGCAAACATGTGCCACTTGAGTGGTAGTCACTTAAGTGACCAAGTGACTACCTTAGCAGCATGTGGGATGTTAAATCCCCCCCTCACCTGATTTACCTTTATTTTCTTAACCCCTTTGCACCACTTTTGAGAGATTGAAGAATGGAAGTGTGCGAAATCATCCATTGAGGCTAGGGTAAGTTAGCCCACCACTTATTTGTCATTTCCCTTTATATTCCCCATTAAATTTTGTCCTTTTTATCATAAATTCTTAGAATTTACATCTTAAAATCCTTAGAATTTAGGGTCTAATTTTGGCCCCAACTCCAATTGTGCTTAACTTTTGAGCACACATTCCTTGTTTTTTGAAGGACCTTATGATAGATTCAATTTTGGATTTTATTTGTGGGCACCGCGGGTCCATTCTTGATTTGAATTTTGACCTGACCTTTTATATAGCAGTTAAAGTCTTATTTAACTCCTATTGACATGTAGATTATTATTTTGATAGCATAAAAGTGTTTTAGGAGCGTGGAGCAAAGTTAGGCGATTTGTGGACGGTTTGAGACTTGCAGTATTGTCATCATTGTAGACTTTATTTTACTTTTATTCATGAGATTGTGTATAGTATGGATTGCATGCTAGGTAAGGATGATAGGTATATTATGAAATAGCCTATTTAGGGAATTTGGGGTAGAAATATGACACAAATTTTCGTATAAAATACTTGTTATGGCCATAGAATCCTATCACCATAGATTATAAGTATGTAACCATAACTCGATTTATGGATCCTTTAGTGTAAGGTTTACTATAGACTTAGCAGATTGGATCATAGTTTCCTGGATTATAGTATTACTATTATGCAAGTTGTATACTATTCATCCTGAGGCCATGGTTATGATACCATTTTGACTCCAGGTGAGTGATCTATCCTTATAAAGGACATAGATTTAGTTTGTATATTGCTTATGGTTGTATTGTTTGAATACTAGTGATGAAAGACATAGTTTTAGGTATATTTATTTTAATTTAGTGGTACGATTCCAACTAAACTTGTGAATTTACTATTGTTTTCTAAAAAAGAAGTTATTCGCAATTTTGAGTTTTAAAATGAATTCTTTTATAATGGGAATTATACCACCTTACTTAATGATCTATGATCTTTTGGAAGTGTAACACCCTGATTTTCTGAATTAGAACGCTACACGGTGCTCATGATCCTGAAGGACCACAAGCTAACCCATGACTGATATCTGTACCTATAACTGCATAATATATATATATAATGCGGAAACATGAACAAAGAGGGCGTATGGTTCAATCTTGAATAATAAAATATTTAAAATAAGGTGGTATCACAGTACCCAAACAAAACTGAAAATACTAAAGTCTAAATCTGAAAACTCTATAATCATCTGAAAGCTTCTAAACTGTCTGAATAAGGAGTTGAAGGAACATGTCTCCAACTAACTCCCTAAACTGAAAATAAACTGATATACTGGAATAAAAAATGTAATGATCATGTCCTCGAAAAATGAGGCTCACTACGTACTGAAATGCTACTGAAGATCTCGAATCTACACCTCAGAACCTATGGTGTAACATAAAAAGAAAGCACCATAGCGCAAATACTTCAGTACAACTAAAGTACTGAGTATACGTGGGGGTAGGCTAAATACATGGGGTTTATATGCATGAACATGCTGACTAATATGAACGTGAGAATACATACATACATATATACATACATAATTGCTACTGAACTCGTAGAGATAATGACTACTTGAGTTTTAACTCTGACAACATGAGTTTCGTGATATTGAGATACTGAATGACTGATAACATGGATGACTATATCTAACAGTCTTAATTTTGGGGAAAACTATCTGAGTTCCAAACTGTATCTGAACATCTAAGCCTGAGATCAGTCCTAGCTAATGAGTGATCTCTGAAATTGATAATGAGAATACTCGACTGAATTTGAGATTGAGATCAGGCCTGTCTGTCGGGTGACCTCTAGATCTAATAATAAGCATCTAAATATGGGACCAAGCCTATCTGATGGGATGGTCCAGGAATCAATGGAACTATCTGAGTTCCTTACTGAGATCGATGACTGTATCTGACAGTCCTGATTCCTGATTTCTACTCTGAAGACTGCTACTAAAACTGTAACTATAACTGTAACTGTGGGAGGTAGTAACCTAAATGACATGCCCCAATACTGTACTGGTGGGGTCCAATATTTTCCCTGATTGGAAGGGTGTCAATACCGTGCAATGGGTAGAGACCTCTACTATGGTCAAGCTTTTCTAACGGGTGACCCTGAACAGGAAATCAAGCCTAAGGCAATATAATAGTCAAGTATAGCCTTAATCTGATAGGTGACTCCTGTCCTGTGCTGGCTATGCTATTTTGGAGTATAAGGATTGTTGCTAACGGCTCTACCTTTATAATGGGAAAAACTGCCATCCCTGTACTCGCTCGATGCTAGTCCCTACTCCCAACTTAAAGACTTTAAAAAGATTAACTGTGCTGAACTGACTAACTAAACTGAATTGATTTATAAACTGATTAACTGAGCTAATAATATTTTCTTACCTGAACTAAGCTGAATTCAATGAGTTCCGTTGACTGACAGAAAAGCTACTTGAGATCTGAGGTTTGACTGAGAGTACTGAAACTACTGGGACTACTGAACTACTGAGATTTCTGAGTTTTTCTTAGTCACGTGACTAACTGAAATCTATGGAGCATAGCTTGACTGAGGATGTCTTGAAACATGACACTAGTTCTAGGCACATAACTATAGTTTTTGGGTACAAGTACCCCCAGGACTCGATGGAAGGAAACTGACACACATGACCGACTTGATCATAAGAGTAGAGTCCACAATTCACAATATCATAAGTAAGGATTTCATAATAAGAATGATTCTCAACAAACTATCACATGATCGGGAATGCACACAACATGTATATACTTGCATGGCTTCAATAACATGGTCATTCCATATCACAACAATATCATGGGCATCTCATACAACATCTTCAATTCAAGACAATAGCATGGGGATCACGTTGAACATAAACTTAGAAC
>NC_061119.1:133345732-133435417 GCF_002878395.1 Capsicum annuum | reverse complement strand
AAGGAAACTGACACACATGACTGACCTGATCATAAGAGTAGAGTCCACAATTCACAATATCATAAGTAAGGATTTCATAATAAGAATGATTCTCAACAAACTATCACATGATCGGGAATGCACACAACATGTATATACTTGCATGGCTTCAATAACATGGTCATTCCATATCACAACAATATCATGGGCATCTCATACAACATCTTCAATTCAAGACAATAGCATGGGGATCACGTTGAACATAAACTTAGAACATGGAATAGTCATTTAGGACTTATGTCATAAAAACATGATTTCTATTCCCTTAGGTATTTTCACAAACACCTTACATGCACATCTTAGGCATAGGTGGATTCATCAAGATAACAAATATTCAACCACCAATTTCACATATTTATACATTAAATACCACCATATCCTCACACAAAACATACAAAGATCCCATCTTAGGCATCATCAAACTCCAACCACATGAACATCAACTACCAATAACATAAACATCATAATACATAATTTAGAAGATGGTTCTTGAGCTTTATATATGAAAAGAGTCCATGAATCAACTCACACATACCTTAGAAGGAAGATTCTTGATGATTGACAGAGGAATTTCCTTGAAATTGGATCTTTAAGCTTAATTATGCAACCCTAGTTGTTTTTCTCTTTTAGTGCTCTTGGATGATGAACTTAAGATGTTAGTAGGGTTGTAATATAATTAGGAGCTATATATTTCATAGGGTTAAGTTTAGGGACATGTAAGGAGTGTTAAAAGACTTAACTACCCTCAAAATAACTCAAAATAGAGTGTTTAAGTCACTTGAAACCATAAGATATGCGCCGCATATGATATCGCATATATCTACATAGGCACCGCATATGCTATCGACTATATTTACATAGGCGCTGCATATGCTATCGCCTATATCTACATAGGCACCGTATATTCTATCACCTATATTTAAATAGGCACCGTATATGCTATCACCTATATTTACATAGGCACCGCATATGCTATCGCATATGCTTTCTAGTGGCCATGTGCGATTGGTTAGGTAATGCACTCTACTTCGCAAAGCCATAACTCCTAGCTCGGGTGTTAGATTTTGATGAAATTTGTATCGTTGGAAAGATAATTCGATTATCTATAATTTGGTGGGTAGAAATATGCAGAAATACCATATTAACATCAAGTTATACTTATTCAAATATGACCCTTATGAAATTGAACACTAAAACTTGATGGATTCAAAAACTCTTAGCTTGTATTACCTTAAGTGACTCATATGAACATAATTAATGCATCATAAGCTATCTTATCGCTAGGATACTCATTGTAAGTGATGTACTCAAGTATGAATCACAGGATAAGAGATTTCATATGTAGTAAAAATGGTTCGTCTCCTAGCTTAGAAATATGCAGGGTATAACAGGAAGTAAATATGATGTTTTTGAAATTAGACCTAAATTAATTTTGATTTATGGTTTATTCACTCTTTTACCAGTACTAATCACCTCGGTTGAGAAAAATTTTGACCCTTTCTATGCTATTATGCCAATTTAGTCTTGGAGTTGATCTCAGGTAATGTATTTACAAAATTATGTAGTTTTAGTCATGGTTCGAGTTTGTGTACTTATTATATATACATATGTATGGTACTGGATAGAGTAGATTGATGATGCTGATTATTGGAAGTCCTGGATCAGGACCAAGTAGTGTATACCGATATTCTCAAGTCCCCTAGGGGACCTTTCATTCATAAGCCATAATGCTGGAGAAGAATGGTCAGTGTAGGTCCTGACTTTACGAGTTGTTGAGTTGAAGAAGGTGCATAACCTTAGTACATTATGACACTTAGATCAGATATAATACTATGGATTTACTTTGCATTCATTCATTAGTATGAATTACCTATAACTAGTACATTATTTGGTTCTTATATCTATCGGCCTTTTTGCGGTTGTATAGGTATAGGCTATGATTTTTGTTTACTAAGTATTGCTTGAACCTTTCGGGCTTATGGGGCCCCGTTTAGGTATTATTTGTCTGAACTAGATGGTTACTTTATTATTGTTATTATGGTTAGTTTGTGGCAGGTTAATTATGGATGAATACTTTAGGTTGTCAGTATGATTCTAATCTCTTTCATTTTAATGGTAAATTACATTATTAATAGTTATCTCATGGTAAGGCAGTAGGATTAGGGACCCACATAATGCTATTCTTAGATTACTTATCTAGTTATGACCCTTGAGATGTTAGGTTGGATCCCTCAAGCTACTACTTTTAGCTAGCCATACACACACACACAAATATACATATATATATATATATGTATGGTATCACCATATATCTCTCTCTTCTTTGCATAATCATGTAGTATATGTATACTTTGACTTGTATACTATTATATAACTTTCTTTCACTGTTCCTTTGAATATTGACTAGTGATATACGGTATTGAACTTTAGACCCTGTGAAATACCTAAACTTTGGACCCTTAGTTAATATTTTGGGGCAAGGTATGACTCAAGGGTACTAGTCGTACCTTAGGATATATCTTGGGATCTTCTCACTCATATGTTAGGCAGTGTAGTGGGGGTTACATTCTATCTAAGGTAGGTTTAGCCTCTCCCAAGTCATATGTTAGGGTACGAGTCGTATGTTACCTAGTCGTATAATTCCATATGCTTAGCGTAGGTTAACATGTCTAAGGTACAACACAACGTATGGTTTAGGGTACCATTCATACCCTAAGGTATGAGTTAGCTTTGCATGGTTGTATGTTGAAAAGTTTATGGGTCCATGTGAACACTAGGGTATGAGTTAGGATACCATTCGTACCCTAGGGTATGAATTGGGTGTGGAACTCGTACCTTCCTAGGTGAAACTTTTAGCTTTTAAGATAAGAGAATTTTAGACATTTCCCACCCCTGAACCCTTATGAACAACAACTTATAACCTTATTTGGCTTGCCATTCTTCACATATATAAGATCAACATATTCTAAAACACTCTTCAAAACTTCTCTAACAAGATTGGGGATAGTGTTCATCAAGAAGGCCATCGAGAAGCTTGGAGACCAAGAATCTCTCCTTGAATCTTTGTGTATAAGGCAAGTGACTCTTACCTCTTTGTTATTTATCAAATATCATGAGTTTTAAACAATTATTTGATTCTTGAATGGTGAGTTTTGAAATCAAATATTATGGGTTTTGTTGCATAGTGATGGGTATTGTCTACTCTTGTTCAAACTTGTGTTTACATATGATTTTTATGATGGTTTGTATATGTGGGTGCTTGTTGATTGTAGTTTAACAAATGCGTCATGGTTAACCCTAATCTCGATGGTTTTCACTTGGGTTTTGGTCATAGTAAAGGTATGCCCTCAAGGTGTTTGTGAAGATATCTAAAAAAATAACTTGTTACATGCTAATAGTGTTTTGAACTAAGGCAATGGCTTAATGAGTATGAATGGTTAGTAGGTGACTTGTAAAGGCCTTATCGTCTATGTAATGAGTTTGTTGGTGACTTTGGTGGTTTGCTTGGTTAAATAAATTAGAGTCCCTAAACATAAAATTTAATTATGTCAAACCAAGGTTTGTTGTATGAATGGCAATGAAGAATGAATGGTGGTGTATATGTCTTGATGATAACAAATTGACTTGAATGGTGATTTAAATGAATTTATTAGCCTATTAAAGAGATTGATTGATAAATAGTTCATTAAGACCTTATGGTCATATGTGGTGTTGAAGTGTAGCCTTGATGGCTTGAATTGACTAAGTGGGTTAGAGTCCTTAAATACTAAATTGAATGGATGTTAATATAGGGACAAAGGATTAAAGCCCTTATGTCGACTAATAGTGGCCGCCACAGCTTGAGGTTAGAGTCCCTTGCACAATGAAATAACTTGAGGTTAGAGTCCCTTGCCTGATGAAATCGTTTGAGGTTAGAGTCCTTTGCCCAATAAAATGGCTTAAGGTTAGAGTCCCTTGCCTAATAAAACATCTTATGGTCAGATTCCACGTGCTTCATAAAATGGCTTGAGGTTAAAGTTCTCATGTTTAATATATCTGGGAAGTCCAAACTTCTTAAGCTACACGAGTTGAAGGTTAGAGTCCTCCACTTCATGATTCATCATTGGATGTTTGAGATGCATGCTAAGGCCTTGTTCCATTTTTTTAAATGCTTGATGGATCAATATGTCTATATATATGCCTATGTATATAAATATCATTTATTATGATTATTTTACTTGGAATTGAATAATGGTACTATTTTATCCTTGTCCTTGAGTTACAAGCTAGCACTCCAACTGCTAATCATCTTAGGACGCTATGTCCCCATGCGACATAGGGGCCAAAGCTTCATCTTCTTTTCCTGTATAGTGACCAGGTGTTCAAGCAGTTTGTGTGTTGATATTGAAGTGGTAAGCTCCATACTTTGGAAGGCATATATTTCATCTTCTTCTATTCTTATTGACTTGTATTAGACTTGTTTTTTGGCTATAGTCGGAGGTATATTCCGATATATTATAGACATCGGATTAGTAGAGGCTTATAGATGACTATGGACTTGGGTATGTTTGTTTGGTATGTTGATATTAATGGAATGATTAGATATTCTTACGTATGTTTTCTAGGCTTGTTTTTGCTATCTTGATTTTATGTTTGGAGTTCATTCTATGCTTGTGGATTGATGTGATGGTTAGATTAGGTTATTGGGGTAATCTCCGATCCTTGTTGGGCTTGAGATGCCCATACTATAAGTCCCAATTTTGGGTCGTGTCAATTTGGTATCAGAGCCTAGGCTCATGGACAGTTGTGTGTCCACAAAGTCACATCAAGTAGAGTCTCTTTTATGGGCGTAAAGTGTTCCACACTTATAAAAGAAAGGCTACAAGGCATTTAGGAATGTTTTACATTCTTGTTGTCTTATTTTGAGCTATAGTGTTTAAGGTCTTGAATCCTTCTGATTTTTGTTTGCTCGTCTTTCAGATCATGCCTCCAAGAAGATCTGAAGATCCTGCAAACCCTTTTGCCTTGACTGGGGACAATGTTGATGGGAATCACTCTACTCATGGAGTCCATACTCGGTCTAGTGGTTTGGTACCTAATGGTCCGGGAGTTCCATTAGTTCCCTCTAGCCCTCCTCCTCCAGTTCCTCAGGCTGACGAGATGAATGCTGAATTTCATTAGTTGATTTATATAATTGTTCAGTTGGTGGCTTCTCAAGCTGAGCGTGGTACTTCTTTCACTCCATCTTCCCAGGCCACAAAGGTTGGCTAGTTTATGATGTTGAGTTCTCCGATCTTTACTGGTGTTAAGGTGGAGGAAGATCCCTAAGATTTTTTTGATAAGATGGAAAAGATTTTTAGAGTTATGCATGCCACTAATAAGAAAGGGTAGAGTTTGTGGCCTATCAGTTGAAGGATGTGGCGTACCAATGGTACGAGGAGTGGTAACAGACAAGGGGTGATGTTGTTGAGTCATCTTTATGGGAGGATTTCACTAATGCATTTTTGGACTGCTTCTTTCCTAAAGAGTTAAGGTAAGCAAAGATGGAGGAGTTTGTTAATCTGAAGCAAGGAAGGATGTCATTCAAGAAGTATGCCTTTAAATTACATCAGTTGTATAGGTATGCTTGGAGACGGTGTCGCATGTGCGCGCTCTGATGAGAAAGTTTGCCTCATGGTTGTTTCATAAGTTGGTCTTTAAGAGCAAGGTAGCTTTGTTGATCAATGACATGGACATCTCTATGTTGGTTATGTATATGCAATAAGTGGAGGAAGAGAAAAAGAAACAAATTGAGTTCAATGAAATATAAGGAAAAAAATTTAGGCCTTCTGAGCAAAGTAGTAGAGATGGTGGTAAATGGCTAAGAAAGAAATAGGGGATTTTCAGTTTTTTTCTCCTTAGTGCTCCTTACTCAAGTCCATCAAGTGATCGTCGGTCTTAGTTTGGTGGTGGGTTCAGGGACAGGGTACCCAATCTTAGGCTTGTAGCGCTCAGTCAGCTCCATCCCACCCTCTTTGTAGATTATATGATCAATATCATCATGGCCGGTGTGTGAAGGGGAGGAACAAATGTTTTAGATATGATCAAATTGGGCACATGCAGTGAGAATGCCTATCTCTAGTAGCTGGTTTGGCCAATAAAGACCCTATTGCTGTTTTATCTGCTCATACACCAAAGGGTACTGCTTCTGATTTTATTTCTAGTACCAATATTGTTCGAAATCATTTGTATGCACTTTCTACCCACTAGGATTCTGAGGCATCTCTCGATGCTGTTATGGGTATGTTGAAACTTTTATTTTGTGATGTGTATTATTTACATGATCTAGGGTCTACTCTTTCTTATGTGACCACATTTGTGGTTGTGCATTTTGGTTTTGGTCCTGAGTCTCTGTTGGTTCCTTTTTCTGTTTCTACCCTGGCAGGAGACTGTGGTTGTTTAAAAAGTCTATAGGGTGTGTATGGTGTCTGTTAGTGGTAGAGAAGCTCTTGTAGACTTGATAAAGTTGGACATGGTCAATTTTGATGTTATATTGGGGATGGATTGGTTGCATTTGTGCTATATTTCCTTAGATTGTCGAACCCATACGATCATTTTTAAATTCCCTAATAAGCCATTATATGGGTAGGGGGTTCTTTAGCACCTAAGGGAGGGTTTATCTCATATCTTAGAGCCCAAAAGTTTATCTCTAAAGGGTTTTTGTATCATTTATCCGAGTTAAAGATTTAACTCGAAAGGTCTTTCTTTAGAATTTATTCCCGTGGCTAATGAGTTTCCCAAGGTATTTCCTGATGACCTCCCTTATATTCTTCCTGATAGGAAAATTGATTTTGGTATTGATCTTATTCTGGATACTCATCCAATTTCTATCCCTCCTTTTAGAATGGCTCCAGCAAAGTTGAAGGAGCTTAAGTGGCAATTAAAGGATCACTTAGATAAAGGTTTCATTCATCCTAGAGTATATCCTTGGGGTGTTCTCGTGCTATTTATGCATAAGAAGGATGGTTGCCTTTGAATATACATTGATTATCGTTAGTTGAATAAGGTGACTATAAGGAGTAAGTATCATCTTCCTAGGAGCGATAACTTATTTTGATCAGCTTCAGGGTGTAAAGTGTCTCTCTTAGATTGATCTTAGGTTGGGTAATCATTAGCTTAAGATTAGGGAAGAGAATGTCCTAAAGATTGCCTTCAGGACCTAATACTGTCAGTATGAGTTCCTAGTTATGTCTTTTGGGTTGACTAATGCCCCGACAGAATTCATTGGCTTACTTAATAGGGTTCTCAATCCATTTATGGATTTATTTGTCATTGTCTTCATTGATGACATCTTGGTCTATTCTAAGAGTGAGGTAGATCATGTCTATCATATCTATGTTGTATTGCAAACCTTGAAGGATCATCATTTGTATGCCAAGTTCTCTAAGTGTGAGTTTTGATTGAATGCTATAACATTTATTGGTCATGTTATCTCTAGTGAAGGTATTATGGTGGATCTACAAAAGGTTGTAGCAGTTAAAAAGTGGCCTAGACCTGCGACTCTAATCGATATTTGGAGCTTCTTGGGTCTAGTCGGCTATTATAGAAGATTTGTGGAGAGTTTTTTGATGATAGCTACTCCATTGACTAAGTTGACCTAAATGAAGGTCAAGTTCTTATGGTCGGATGTGCGTGAGGGAATTTTGAGTAGTTGAAGGATAAATTAACTTCAGCTCTAGTTTTGACCTTGCCCATGGGTAATGTTGGTTTTGTAATGTATTGTGATGCTTCTCATATTGGTCTTTGTTGTGTATTGATGTAGCATGGTAGGGTAGTGGCCTATGCTTCTAGGCAATTGAAAGTTCATAAACAAAACTACCCTACTCATGACTTGGAGTTGCTATGAGTCTCCATTACCATCCAGGTAAAGCTAACATAGTTGCTAATGCTCTTAGTAGGTTATCCATGGGGAGTTTAACTCATGTGGATGAGGATAAGTGGGATTTAGTAAAGGACATTCATCATTTGGCTAATCTTGGAGTTCGTCTCACAGACTCTGAGAGTGGTAGTTTATTTGTGCATCCAGTATCACAGTCGTCTCTTATTGTAGAGATAAAGGAAAAATAAATATTGGATCTCGATTTGATGAAGATTAAGATTAATATGGGTCAACAAAAGGTTATCAATTTTACAATTGGTGCTGATGGTATCTTGAGGTACCAAGGTAGGCCATGTGTTCTTGATGTCTATGGATTGAGGGAAAGGATTATGGCTGAGGCTCATGGATATCAGTATGCTATTCATCCCGGTTCTGTAATGATGTGTCATGATCTTAGGGAGTTTTATTGGTGGAATAATATGGAGCAAGATGTGGCTAGCTATGTGGCTAAGTGTATGGTATGTCAACAAGTTAAAGTTGAGTACTTGAGACCCAGTAGTTTGTACCAAGAAATAGAGTTTCCCGAATGGAAGTGGGAAGTAATTAATATAGATTTCATCACTGGTCTTCTCTGATCTCGAAATCCATGTGATTCTATTTGGGTCATTGTGGATAGAATGAACAAGTCTGCTCATTTATTGTTGGTACGGACTAGTTATTCAGTGGAGGATTATGCTAACTTGTATCTTGCGGAGCTTGTGATGTTGTGTAGTGCCCTAGTTTCTAGTATCTCAAATCATAGTACTCTATTCTCATCTTATTTTTGGAAGCATTTCAGAAAGGTTTGGGAACTAAGGTCTGCCTTAGTACTACTTTCCACCTACAGATGGAGGGATAATAGGAGAGGACTATCCAAGCATTGTAAGATATGTTGCATTCTTGTGTGATTGATTAAGGTGGTAGTTGGTATGACCATTTACCTTTTGATTGAATTCGCCTATAATAATAGTTACCATTCTAGCATTGGTATGGCTCCTTTTGAGGAATTGTATGGTAGGTGATGTCGTTCTCGTATAGGGTGGTAGGAAGTTGGTTAGGGTAGGTTTCTTGGACCTGAGTTGGTTCACCAAGCCTTTGAGAAGGTAAAGGTGATTCGTGATAGGTTAAAAATTAGTCAAAGTCGCCAAACATCCTTTTCAAATTTAAGGCGTAGGGATTTGGAGTTTAATGTTGGTGATTAGGTATTCTAGAAGGTATCTCCCATGAAGAGAGTGATATGATTTGGTGAGAATGAGAAGCTTAGTCCTTGTTATGTTGGTCCATAATTGATTTTAAATAGGGTTGGTAATGTTGCCTATGAGTTGGAGTTGCCTTATAGTTTGAGTTCCATCCATCCGGTATTCCTTACATCCATTGCAAAAATGTATTAGTGACCCTTCATTAGTTGTTTCCTTTGAAGATGTTGGTATTTCAGACTCTTTGTCCTATAAGCAGGTCCCAGTGAGGATCTTGGAATGACGAGTTTGCCGGTCGCAAACAAAAGAGTTGGCTTCGGTGAAGGTTTTATGGAGGAACCAAAAGTCTGAGGAAGCAACTTAAGAGGTGGAAGAGGACATGAAGTTCAAGTATCCACATTTGTTTTTCATTTCGGACACTCGTGCTTGAGGTACGTGTTAATCTTCTTAACTTAATTTATGTCTTTGATAGTCAAAAAGGTTCAAGTCCTTAAACTTTGAATGGAGCAAATGTTTTGATAGACTATGGTTTCGAGTCCTAAAGACAATTGAATGAATGGTTGAGTGATAATGATCATAGTATGTGTCTTATCCTTGTTCAATGTCTTTGTTTTCTAACTTGGTTAAAGGTTAGGATAATGTGTAATGTGTTAACACGTGCTTGTGCTTACCTTGTCTGTCATTTGAGGACGAATGATCCAAGTGGGGGAGAATTGAAACACCTAGGCTTTGGACCCTTAGAAAAATTCCCTTAGTTAAAGTTTCTAGGCAAGGTATGACTCAAAGGTACTAGTCATACCCCAAGTTATGACTTAGGGTACTTTCACTCGTATGTTAGGCAGTTTAGTGGGGGTTACATTCTATCTAAGTACGGTTTAGCCTCTCCCAAGTCGTATGTTAGGGTATGGTTCATATGTTACATAGTTGTATGATGCCATATGCTTAGCCTAGTTGAATCTATCTAAGGTACAACTCAAGGTACGGTTTAGGGTACCATTCATACCCTAATGTACGAGTTAGCTTATCATGGTCGTATGTTTAACAGTTTAGGGGTCCATGGTGAAGCCTAGGGTACGAGTTGGGTAACTTTAGTACCCTAGTGTATGATTTGATTCTGGAACTCGTACCCTGCTGGGTGTAACCTTCTGATTTTAAGCTAAGGGCATTTTAGACATTTCCCTACCCCAAACCCTTATGACCCACGACTTATAGCCTTATTTGGCCTCCTGTTCTTCATATATACAAGATTGAAACATTCCAAAACACTCTTCAAACCTTCTCTAATAAGATTGGGGCTAGGGTTCATCAAGAAGGCCATCTCGGAGCTTAGAGACCAAGAATCTCTCAGTGAATCTTAGTGTATAAGGCATATGACTCTTCCCTCTTTGTTATTTCTCAAATATCATGTGTTTTAAACAATGATTTAATTTTTGAATGGTGGGTAACCCTAATCTTGATGGTTTTCTCTTGGGTTTTGGTCATAGTAAAGGTATGGTGTTTGTGAAAATGTCTAAGAGAAATAACTAGTTACATGCTAACAGTATTTTGGACTAAGGTAATGGCTTAATGAGTAAGAATTATTGGTAAGTGACTTGTAAAGGCCTTGTTATCTATGCAATGAGTTTGTTGGTGACTTTGGTGGTTTGCTTTGTTAAATGGGTTAGAGTCCCTAAACTTGAAATTAAATTTTGTCAAACCAAGGTTTGGTGTATGAATGGTAATTAAGAGTGAATGGACTTATGTAGGTATTGATGATAACCTATTGACTTGAATGGTGATTGAAACTAATGGATTTTCCTATTAATGTGATTGATTGATAAATAGGTCATGAAGACATTGCGGTCATGTGTGGTGTTGAATTGTAGCCTTGATGGCTTGAATTGACTAAGTGGGTTAGAGTCCTCGAATGTTGAATTGAAAGGATGTTAATGTATGGACAAAGGGTTAGAGTCCCAATGTTGACTAATAATGGTCGCCACGACTTGAGGTTAGAGTCCCTTGCACAGTAAAATGGCTTGAGGTTATCATCCCTTGCCTAATGAAACAGCTTGAGGTTAGAGTCTCTTGCCCAATGAAATGGCTTGTGGTTAGAGTCCCTTGCCTAATAAAAATAGCTTGTGGTTAGAGTCCACGTGCTTCGTAAGATGGCTTGAGGTTAGAGCCCTCTTTCTTAATATAACCGGGAAGTCCAAACTTTCTAAGCTGCACGAGTGGAAGGTTAGAGTCCTCCACTTCATGACTTATCATTGGATGTTCGAGATGCATACTATGGCCTTGTTCCCTTTTTTTCGATGCTTGATGTATCTTTATGTCTATATATATGCCTTTGTATATATAAATGTGGTTGCTTATGATGATTTGACTTGGATTTGAATAATGGTACTATTTTATCCATATCCTTGAGTTACATGCTAGAGCTCCAACCACTAACCATCTCCAGAAGCTAAGTCCCCACGCGATATAGGGGCCGAAGCTTTTTCTTCTCTTTCTGCGTAGTGACCAGGTCCTCGAGCAGTTCGTGTGTTGACATTGAAGTGGTTAGCTTTCATACTTCGGAAGGCATACATTTCATAGTCTTTTATTCTCATGTCATAGACTCGTAATAGACTTGCTTTTGGCTATTGTCGGGGGCATGTCCCAAAATATTGTAGACATTAAATTTGTAGAGGCTTGTGGATGACTGTGTGACGTGACCCGACGGGGGCCTTGCTGTAATGGGCATCCCATGTTCGACCGGGATCAGAGACTACCCCCATTTCCCCACCCAACCTCCAGCCACCTGGCCTTTGTTGGCTAAATTCCGATGCATAAAGCAAGATAGTGCAACAACTCACATGATGACTCTGGGATAACATCTATACAGTGACCAACCCAACTGAGTCCAACCATCCCATACCAACAATCCAACCATACCATAAGAAGGTCCATAACTAGGCCATAACCAAAGATGTTCCAAAACATAATATAATCAATCCCAAAAAAAATATGATGGAATAGTGAGAAATTATTTTTGATGATGCCAGACTCCTAGCTTATTCAAATGCTAAGGCTGACACCTATACTGATGCCGTCCATTCCATCCCATAGAAGTAACAAAAAGCCTCTAACCAAAATAGTGATAAAATCTAGTTGGGATATTCCTCCAACCATATCCAAAACTAATAACCAGAATAAAACCAAGATGTCTAAAAATGTCCATAACATGAAATGGAGCCTTCCGAAAGGATGGAAGATCACTACTTCAGTCCAAATGTTGTCCTCGAGAAAATCACTATGTAGAAGGAGTAGAACGATCGATTCCTGCATAGTGTGGGTATACAACCACCAGAAGATGGGTTAGAAGGTGAACACTAGCATGACTCAGGATAAGGATAAAAGAATGCCATTTAAAAAACTAAGTAAAACCTTCCATATACACGCAACCATACATAGATATATATAACCATGTCAGGAAAGGAGACCGGGTATAGCATGCCTTTAAAAACCTTTACCTGGGCTATGTAGCTTTTCTGTCCTAAACCACCCACGGGCTATATGGGTTCAGCTTCCCCTGCAGAAAGGGCCCTAGTGCATGTAACAGCACGAACAGGGAAGAAAACTAGGGTAAGACTAGTACATCCCCCAAAATATAGTGTGAGATTATGCACACGGTTACCAAGACAAACCTCATATCGGCAAATATGAGTTTCCAGTTTTGGTCCCCCCCGAGACCTCCACCTTCCATGGATTTGCTACACATCCCATTATTATTTCCTAATTAAAACCATTTTACAAATAACTAAACCATTAAACAATTATTAACCAAGGCCATTGATAATGGTATCGTCATACGAATCCTTACTTGTAAGTATCATCCATAGCCAACCATTTATAGGTTTAAGGGGGACTCTCAAGTGCCCTTTCATTTACCATATTAAATCACTTGGGGGATTCCATGTACCCCGCAAGCAAACCATTAGCCATTACCTTTCCAATCCATTTAAACCATGCATAATTCCTTTACCAAGTTTTAAAACACCCAATAGTTCCATTAAAAGTAGTCAATGCAATAAACATATCTTTTTAAGCATTTTGTCAAACACATTGGGGGAATAATATGACCAAACCAATTCCAATTACCATTAAACTATTCCCATGCAATACAATTATCCAAAACCACTATTAATGCCTATAAAAGCAGAATTAAAACCATGGGAAACCATAGCAAACCATTTAATATCAAAACCCCCAAATTATATTAGAAAACCAAAATCATACAATAAATGAAATCATGTAAACATTCATAAAATCAGGACTTTAGATAAAATTAACATTGAGGGAAGATAACATTCCTCAAACCAAGATAATGATGGAAAGAAATCACCAAGACAAGCCCTAAATCAACCCTCTAGTTTAAACCGTAGCTTCCCTTTCCCAAAAGCTTTTGAGAAAATTTTAGAGTGTTTAGAAGAGTTTCTAAGTGTTAATGAATGGAATAATAGGGTAAATAACATTCCAAGAAGGTTAGATGTCGTGGGACCTTATAAGGATAAGTGGGGAAATGTCCCGAACACTCCACTTAAGTTGCACCAAAATCCCGTCACAGGGATACGACTGACTCTCACGAGTCGTACCCTTCCAATACGAGTGGTACCCTCCACTCATACCCTAGCCTCAACCTTTTGATAAAACATTGTCCTACATATGACTCATCTAACCAATTCATATCCAAAGCATACGATCCATACCTTTCACCCGTACCCCTAGAAGATTTAAACCCAAGAAAGATTTAGACATTGTCTACCATACGAGTCCTGGGTACGACTCGTACCCTGGCTTACGGTTCATGGTGTTCCACTCGTACTCAGATCCAACCTAAGTAACCAAATCTAAGATTAAGTTAAGGAACAAAATAATCCATAACCACTAATATAACTCGTACCCCAATGTCTTACCCATTCTCGTAACCAAAATCTATCCCACCAACCAACATTGGTCAGTATACGGCCGAACCATACAATTCGTACCCTAACATACGACTCATACCCATGAGTCGTATTGGGTCCAGAGATCAGAATTCCAGGAAATTTTCTAAGGTCCAGAAACTAAGGTGTTTCAGTCTCCGCCACTAGGAACATTCATCCCCGAACGATGAATAAGGTAGGGGTAACCACACGCAAGAGTCATTTGCATTATCAAATATATTCCCAATCTTTAACAAAGTTTGAAAACTAAGAGTCAAAGTTATTAATATTTGTTTTAACAAACTCTGAAAATAAAGATGTGTTGAAGGCACATACCTTCTGCACGAATCCCAGGAGTAGAAAACAAATGCGGATATTTGGACTTCATGTCCTCTTTCGCTTCCCATGTAGCTTCTTTCACCTTATGGTTCCGACAAAGAACCTTAATCGAAGCCACATCCTTGGTCCATAACTGATGAACCTGCCTATCCAAGATCTCAATCAGGACTTCTTCATAAGACAAAAAATCAATGATACTCAATACTTCCAAAGGAACAACCGAAGAAGGATCACTAATGCACTTTCTCAACATGGTAGCTTGAAAGACCGGATAAACCAAGATCAAGCTAGAAGGTAACTCCAACTCATAAGCAACATTGCCAATTCTCCGCAAAACCTCATAAGGACCAATATACTGAGGAACTACTCCCTTCATGGGACATACCTTGAGAAAAACCTTATCCCCACCCTCAAACTCCAAGTCTCTACTCCCAACGTCCGCATAGGACTTTTGGTGACTTTGGGAAGCCTTAAGCCTCTCCCGAATCACCTTTAACTTCTCCATATCTTGGTAAACCAAGTTGCGACCAAACATGTCCGCCTTACTAAGCTCGAACCAACCAATAGGAGATCTACACCTACTACCATATAATGCCTCAAAAGGGACCATACAACTACTAAAATGATAGCTATTGTTGTAGGTAAATTCCACCAAAGGTAGATGCTCTACCCAATTGCCACCATAATCAATCACACAAGCTTGAAGCATATCCTTCAGTGTCTGAATAGTTCTCTCTGCTTGCCCATCCATATGAAGATGAAAAGCAGTACTCAGACTAACCTTATTCCCCAACCCATTCTTAAAAGATCACTAAAAGTGAGATGTAACCTGCGTGCCACGATAAAAAATAATCAAAACAGGCACCCCATGCAGCTTCACAGTCTTTTGGAGATACAGCTTCGCATAATCCTCTATCGAGAAGGTAGTCCGCACTGGCAAAAAGTGCGCAGACTTAGTCATCCTATCCATGATAACCCAAATCAAATTATATTGATTTCAAGATCAAGGAAGACCAATAACGAAGTCCATATTGATCACTTCCCACTTTAATTCTGGAAAATCAATTTTTTTTGTATAACCCTCCTAGCCTCATGTGCTCAACCTTAACCTATTGATACATCATGTACTTAGCCACAAAATCAGCTATATCCCTCTTCATGACATTCCACCAATAGATCTTCTTGAGATCATGATATATCCTAATTAAGCTGGTATGAACAACATAGAATAACTCATGCGCCTTAGCAAAAATACTTTGTTGCAAACTATCGACATCAGGAATACACAACCTCCTTTAGTACCATAAAGTACCATCACCACTGATCTTAAACACCACTACCTTTTACCCACCAATGTCACTCTTGATTTTCATCAAGATAGGATCTAGCACTTGCTTCTCCTTAATCTCTACACAAAAAGACGATCGAACCACTTTTTGCTCCCTCACACCACCATCCTTGGAGTCCAAGAGGCAAACTCCAAGATTAGTCAAGCGGTGAATATCCTTCACCAATTCATGTTTTTCTTCCTCCACATGAGCCAAACTCCCATGCTTAACCTGCTAAGAGAATCAACAACCATGTTAGCCTTACTTGGGTGATAGTAAAGACTTAAATCATAGTCCTTGAGAAGTTCAATCCATCTCCCTTGCCTAAGATTAAGCTCTTTCTGGGTGAACACATACTGTAGAATCTTATGATCAGAAAAGATATCCACATGTACACCATACAAATAATGCCGCCATATTTTCAAAGCAAACACAACTGCTAATAGCTCCAAATCATGAGTAGGATAATTCCTCTCATGCACCTTCAACTGCCTGGAAGAAAAGGCAATCACCTTTCCATGTTGCATTAATACACAACCAAGCCCTACCTGAGATGCATCAAAATAAACCACGAACCCATCATTGCTGTTCGGCAAAGTCAAAATTGGAGCCGAAGTCAACCTATGCTTTAACTTCTCAAAGCTCCCTTCACAAGCATCCGACCAAGAAAACTTAAACTTCTTCTAAGTCAACTTAGTCAAAGGAGTAGCTATCGATGAAAAGATTTCCATAAACTTCCCATAATACCCAAAAAAACCTAAGAAGCTATGAATATCGAATGAAGTCATGGGTATTGGCCATCTTTTCACCACAACAACGTTTTGCAGATCCACCATGATCCCCTCACTAGAAATAATATGACCCAAGAAAGTCACAACGTTTAACCAAAGCTCACACTTGGAGAACTTGATATACAACTATTGTTCATTTAAGGTCTGCAGCACCATAAGGAGGTGATTAGCATGATCCATCTCACTCTTCAAATAGAACAGAATGTCATCAATAAAAATAATAACGAAGAGATCCAAAACTGACAAAACCCCCCATTCATTAGTTCCATAAATATCGTCGGAGCATTATTCAATCCAAATGACATTACCAAAAACTCAAAGTGCCCATACCTAGTATGAAAAGCCGTGTTAGAGATATCTACCTCCTTAATCTTTAGCTGATAATACCCTGACCAAACATCTATCTTAGAAAAGAACTTGGCACCTTGCAACTGGTCAAATAGATCATCTATCCTTAGAAGAGAATACTTTTCTTGACTGTCACCTTGTTCAGCTACCTATAATCAATCTACATCTGAAGGAAACTATCCTTCTTGCACACAAACACCGATGCACCCCAAGGAGATATACTAAGATGTATAAACCCCATATCTAAAACATCCTTAAGTTACTCCTTGAGTTCCCTCAACTCAGTCGGAGCCATTCTATATGGAGGAATTGAAATTGGACAAGTGTCTGGAACTAAGTTAATACCAAACTCTGCTTGCCTATCCGGAGGAACACCAGGAAAATCATCCGAAAAGACCTCTGGAAACTCATTAACCACTGGAACTGGATGGAAAGAAGGACCTTCTGAGTTAGAATCTTTAACTCGGACAAAGTGATAAAGACAAACTTTAGAAATTAACCACTAATCTCTAAGATAAGAAATGAATCCCCTTTAAGAGCTAAAGAATCACCCTTCAATTCTATGACTGAATCACTTGGGAACCTAAAGATAACCCTACGGGTCCAAAAATCCAATGACGCATAACAAGAATGTAACCAATTTATCCCTAAAATGACATCAAAATCCACCATATCAAGTTCAAACAAATCCACCAAAGTCTTTCTACAACCAACAAATACCACATACCCCCTATAGACTCTCTTAGCAATAACTGAGTCACCTACCTGGGTAAAAATAGTAAAAGGACCAAAAATAACTTTTAGATCAAAACCAAAATATACAGATACATAAGGAGTCATAAAGGAGAGAGTAGACCCCAAATTAAGAAAATAATATACGTCATGAGAAAAAAGATGTAACATACCAGTAATGACATTAGGTGATGCCTCAGATTATGATTGGGATGCCAAAACATACAACCTATTTTGACCAATACTAGAACCAAGATCAGTAACAGAAGTAGATGCCATACCACCAGGTGTAGGAGCAGAACATGAAGCCACAAGAATCTTATTTGCCCATGTAGCAACCTTGCTAACCAAACTATCCTTGAGCCGATGGCCTGACTGACCATACTTGAAGCCTTTATACCTTTCTTTATTAAAATAACCCCGATGAAGATGACCATAAAACCGATAAAAAGGGCATAAAGAAACTGACTGGCCTCCCCTTGCCTGAGATTGGGCACCCTATGCCTAGAAATTATCACCACCATAACGATGCCTATCGCCCGACTGGTTAGAAACACTAGTAGAAGAGTAGGAACCAAAAATCTCCCACTTCTTTTTCTACAACTTGCCATTATCTTGACTATCTTGAGACTGAGCACCTCCCTATTCAGAAAACCCGCTCCTCTTCCCCTGCCTATCCCCAAACTTCACTTGCTTTTTTTTCCATCCTCCATTTATAATATATAAACAATTAACCTAGCGATGTCCATATAATTAATCAGCAAGATTGTCTTTCTCTCTAAAATCAAATTTCGATTCAACCCAGAAGTGAACTTTCTCATTCTAGCCCTCATATCAGCAACTAAATCAAGAGCATACCTTGGCGATTGATGAAACTTTAAGGTGTATTCTTTGACAGATATGCTCTCCTACTTAAGTTTCACAAACCCCTCCATCTTTGCTTCCCTCAACTCTTAGGGAAAGAAACAATCTAGAAAATCACTAGAGAAGGCATCCCATAAGGATGACTCCTCCACATCACCTCTATCCCTATGCCACTCTTCATACTACTGATATGCAACCTCTTTGAGCTAATAAGCTACCAAGTTTACCCCCACCATATTAGTAGCCTGCATCACCCAAAATATCTTTTCCATTTAATCCAAGAAGCCCTGTGGATCCTCCTCCACCTTCACTTTAGAAAAAAATAGGAGGACCCATCTTTATAAATTAGCCAACTCTTGTGGCCTTAATAGACAAAGCACCAGACATATCCCACTCAACCTGAGCAGCAATCAATTTAGCAATAACATGAATAGATTAATGGAATTCTGCATTCGTCACTTTGACTTGAAGAGGACTAGTAGCAACCGATAGATCTCCAGGAATATTAGGAATAGGATCTTGGTATCGAAGATGACCCCCAAAAGTAGGATGCATCCCTTCAGTATTAACCCCAGATAGGATAGAAGGGTCTTCTTGTGTTCTAGATCTATAAGGCATAATCTAAAAGATAAACAAATAAGGATTATATTCCAAGATTGAGAGTCCAACCTTAAAAATAGAATACCAAAAAAGTGAGACATTACTAAATGCCTTGTAGCCTCTCCCTTGTGAGTGTGGTGTGTCCAAAAAAAGACTCTACCCGACAAAACTTTGTGGACTCCTAATTGACCATGAGCCTAGGTTCTAATAACAACTTAATGTGACCTAACTAGGTACTTGTCGTAATGGGCATCCCAAATCCAACCAAAACTGAAAACCACCCTCGTTACCCAACCCATCCTCTAGCCGCCTGCCCTGAGTTGGCTGAATTTTGATGCATGTAGCAAGATAGTGCATCAACTCACATGATAACTTTAGGATAAGATCACATTTATGACCAAACCAACCGAGTCTAACTATCCCATACCAATAATCCAACCATACCAAACCATACCATACCAAAAAAAAGGCTAAAAACTAGGCCATAACAAAAGATATTCCAAAATATAATATAATCAATCCAAAAATTAAATATGATGGAACAGTGAGAAATTATATCTGATGATGCCAACCTTCCAGATTATTCCAATGCCAAGGCTAACACGTATATCGATCCCACCCATTCCAACCCATAGAAGTACCACAAAGCCTCTAACAAAAAGAGTAATAAAATTTGGTTAGGACATGCCCCCAACCATAGCCAAAACTAATAACCTGAATAAAATTAAAATGTCTAAAATGTCCATAACATGACATGGAGGCTTATAAATGGATGGAAGCTCACCACTTCAGTCCAAATATTGTCCTCGTCAATCACTATATAGGTGGAGTAGAATGGCTGGTTCCTACATAACGTGGGTATACAACCGCCAGTAGATGGTTTAGCGGGTGAATGCTAATATGATTTTAGGATAAGCATAAAATAATGCCATTTATAAAACCAAGTAAAACTATCCATAAGAACACAACCATACATAGATATATATAACCATGCCGGGAAAGGGGACTAGGCTTAGCATGTCTTTAAAAACCTTTACTTGGGCTATGTAGCTTTGTCGTCCTAAACCACCCACGGGCTATATGGGTTTAGCTCCCCCTGCTGAATGGGCCCTAGTGTTTGTAGCCGTACGACCAGGAAAGAAAACCTTGGGATTACTAGTACATCCCCAAAATATAGTGTGACATCATACATACGGTCACTAAGACCAACCTCATATCAAAATCTATGAGTTTCCAATTTTGGTCCCCCTTGGAACTCCACCATCCATGACTTTACTACACATCTCGCTTGCCCAATTAAAACCATTTTCCAAATAACCAAATCATTAACCAATTATTAACCAAGGCCATTTATATTGGTATTGTCATACCAACCTTTACTTACAAGTATCATCCATAGCCAACCATTTATAGGTTTAAGGGGACTTTCAAGTGCCCTTCCATTTACCATATTAAACTACTTGTGGGATTTCATGTACCCCACAAGCATAACCATTAGCCATTTACCTTTCTAAGCCATAACCATGCAAAATTCCTTTACCAATTTTTTAAACATACAAGAGTTTCATTCAAAGTAGTCAATGCAATGAACATATCTTTTTAAGCATTTTGTCAAACACATTAGGGGAATAATATGACCAAACCAATTCCAATTACCATTAAACCATTCCCATGCAATCCAATTATCCAAAACCACCATTAATGCATATAAAATCATAATTAAAACCATGAAAAACCATAACCAACCATTTAATACCAAAACCCCCAAATCATATTGGAAAACTAGAACCATACAATCAATAAAATCATGAAAACATTCATAAAATCATGCCTTTAGATAAAATTAATAATGAGGAAAGAGAACATGCCTTAAGCCAAGATGATAATGGAATGAAATCAACAAGACAAGCCCTACATCAACCCTTTAGTTGAAACCCTAGCTTCCCTTGCCGAAAAGCCTTTGAGAGAATTTTAGAGTTTTAGGAGAGTTTCTAAGTGTTAATGAATGGATTAATAGGGTAAATAACCTTTTAAGTAGGTTAAAAGGCATGGGACCTTATTAGGATAAGTGGGGAAATGTCAAAAATACCCCCACTTAAGTTGCACAAAAATCTCATCATAGGGATACAATTGACACTCACTAGTTGTACTTTTCCAATGCGAGTGGTACCCTCTACTAGTACCCTAGCTCAATATTTGGATCAATCACTGTCTAACATATGACTCATCCAACCAAGTCGTATCCAACGCATACGATCCGTACCTTTCAACCATACCCCTGGAAAATTTAGATACTGTCCACCATACTAGTCCTGAGTACAACTCATACCCTGGCTTACAACTCATAGTGAGACACTCATACTCAGATCCAAAATAAGTAACCAAGTCTAAGATTATGTTAAGGAACTAAATGATCCATAACCACCAATATGACCGTACCCCTAAGTCATACCCATTACAGTAACCAAAATCCATCCTACCAACTAACACTAGTCAGTATATGACTGGACCATACCATTCGTACCCCAACATATGGCTCATACCCATGAGTCATATTGGGTCTAAAGATCAGAATTCTAGGAAATTTTCTAAGGTCTAGAAAACAAGGTGTTTCACTGTGGACTTGGGCATGTTAGTTTGGTATGTTGACGTTAATAAAATGATTAGATATTCTTAGTTATGTTTTCTAGTCTTGTTTCTAATATCTTGATTTTATAGTAAGAGTTTATCTGGCGCTAGTGGATTATGTGATGGTTCAATTAGGTTATCGGGGCAATCTCCAGTCCTCTTTGGGCTTGAGATTCCCATGCTACAAGGCCTAGTTTTGGGTCGTGTCATCTTGATTACTTTTATAATAGGAAAGTTTATCCTTATAACCCTACTAGCTTAATCATGTTTAGCTTCCTGGATAGTTGTCTGTAGTTTATATTCTTGATTTTAATTTTATTTATGCTTGCATTATCTTTGGACTCCAGTCGGTGTCACGACCCAATTTCTTGGGTCATGATGATGCCTACCATAACCGGCCAATAGGCAAGCCAAACTCGTAGTCTAGAACTGCTAGTAATGAACTACCAAAGAATGAAGGGAAGAATGCAAAATAGATGTAATAAAGGACTAACATACATAAGATAATCCCAAAACCAGGTGGAATTAGTACAAGAGCTTCTAACATAAGAAATATACAAATAAGGTACTAAATAAATATATGGATACAACCATCTCTAAATACAACATAGAGACTAGTCTAGTACATAAGAGGGAGTAAAGAAATACTCCAAATATCAAGAGTTCACTCTATGTATCTAAACCATAACTACTCCGTATAATGCACACAACACCAATGATAATCCATACTATAATCTACAGGCTGTAGAAGTGTAGTATGAGTACCAAACACGTGTTACTCAGTAGGCAATTACCGACTAAGCTCCAAAGATAGTGAAAATACATATAACATATAAACATAATGGAAAACTACACCCAAATATCCATCAACCACATAAGAAAGACAATGAGATAATAAGGATAAGCTATCCTATTCATACTAACACAATAAGGCTAAGAAAGTATTAAGGAAGAACTATCCTATCCCAGCCATACTTAGGAGTCTCAACTCTATACTGTATATCACCGGCCAATATACGAATTAAGGGAAAAACAAGAATATATATAACAGTCTATAAGGATAAGAAATAAATATACAATCCAAAAAAAAATAAAGGAAGAAAGAGATATATGGTAATATATATATATATATATATATATATATATATATAAACAATGTCAACTCAAATTACAACCTAATTCATCGGGCTAGCATTTAAGACCTTATAATCATAGTAGAAACTAGTTCGAGTACACTTCGGGTTTCTAATCCATACATCTAATCATGAGTTAATCATGCATAATAATGAAATTGCAAGTTAGAAGATCTAGAATCACACCACAAATCTCAATATCAAATCACTAACCAATCTATCACAAACTAGCCATAACAATGATTATAAAAATAATAATACCAATTGCAAGGACAAGGTGAGTAAATGACTAGTCCAGATAAACAATACCTAACTGGGCCTTTCACGAACCCCACCACCCCAGGATCAGAAGGTTCAATCAACATAAAACTTACCACAAGCTATACTCATCATCCATACCTATGAAACCCCCCATAAGGCTGATAGATATAGACGCATACTAGTGATAGGCAATGCGCATGCAAATATGAATGCAACAGAATCCATAATATCATAATCGATCTGAGTATCATAATGTATATCCAAACTAAAACCAGTAAGTATAATCAATACATTATCATCATCATCATAACATTCCCCATCATAACCATCATCATCATAATCATCCTCTGGCTTTGTCGGGTATATAAGCATATCATCAACACATATAAATAACATCAATACTATAATCTATTAGTAGGTTTTACCTAGAATTCATATCATCAATACCATCCTCTTCTTCCATCTCATACTAAAGAGATGTGTATATAGATATATAATAGGTACATAGACTTAAGCCGTGGCTAAAAGAGTGTAAATTCATAAATTATTTCTTAGGGTAAACTTTGGGGCTAAATTATTATAAAAGTGTAGAAAGGGTTTGAGTCTCTCATGATCGGAGTAAATAGTAGTATTAGAATCATAGATCGGAATATGTCTCGGTCAAATCTTTAAAATGTCATTTCCAATCTCTTTACACATAGGTTATTCATTAAGACAGTGTAATTATTGTTATGAAGAAATCCATTTAAGGTGAAAAATGGGCTTTAACTCCAATTTAGGAAAAATAATAATAAAATCATATTTTAGTTAGAATCATATCATTTACCAATTTAATGATCATGAATGTACTGAATCTATGCATGCCATCACGAGTATTCAAAAAATAGAACCATAAGCATCAATATATCTATAAACTACAACCACATCTTTTACAAGGATAAGCACTTCCTGAATCTCCAATCGATATCATAACATGGCCTTCGGCCTAATAATATATCAGGAATAACTATAACATCATAATCATAACTGTGGGCCTACATACATATCAAAAACCCATATTAATAATCATATTCATAATATATGTCCTATCTATAAGCCATAGCATATCTATGAGGTATATCATATCTATAGGCCTCTATGAGGCATGCCATGCCTATAGGCTACATTATCCCTATAAGGCATATCATATCTATAGGCAACATTATATCAATAAGCCATATCATATCTATAAAGTATCTCATATCTATAGACTATATATCATAACTATATCTATACATATATTATTAAGTATGTCACTACATGATATCATATATTAAATCGAAAATCCATATAATAGCTACTAGCTAATCTAGAAAAACCATCATCATTCACCAAGTCATGAAGTAACCTTATACTAAAGGATCAGTAGTCTTAATTATGTCTAACTTGCGTAAATAAGTTCACAAGGGATAACATAAGTCTTGTCCTAAGGTGGGCTGGAGGAACCCACTTCTAATCCTCGAATTTCATAGTTAGGCAATTTTTACACCGAACTAGGCTTAGGTGTATATATTAACTTCTAGATGGTACATAGTCTATATTATCCCTAAGATAGGAATTCCACCTAAAATATGAGCAATTAAATCAACTCCACCTAAATTATGATTTCAAAATTACTATATAGTCCAAACAAGGATAATCATACTAATAACGCTTCTAACACCTACCCCACATCCTAAATCTAGCACAATACCATAATTATTTTATGATTTCCATATCTAACCAAAAAGAAGGAAATATGCTCATAGAAGCATAACAAATATTTCACCTTATGAGTCAAATCCATCATCAAATCCCCAAACTTAAATAATCAAGACTAAGTCACGGTGTTATACACATAATAAATCTTAACATTCTCATTCACATATAATATATAAAGCACATCATCTTGTGAAGAAGAGTATATAGAAGCCTACCTCATAGATAAACTATAAATCCTTGATTAGTCCATAAAATATTAGTCTTTACTCCATGTCTTGGATGCTGTTATGCTATAAAAATCATAATATATGCATCATTAGGAGTGAAATAAGACCCATATTTCCATATAATAGGTTAGGTCAAATTTTAGGTTAAGAATGGGCCCATGGAGCTTGTTAATAGAATTCATAATTGAACCCGCCACGAAATTCCTCAAATGATAAGGAGGTTGTTTCAAAAATTGAGTTCAAACATAACACAAATCAGCTCTCAAATCAACCCTTAAAGTTTAGAAATTCTAATCCCTTATTTCTACAAATTTATAAAGAAATCAAAAGAATCTTACAATGAATTCAAAGAATTGTAATGACCCTTCAGGTCAATTTCCATATTCTAATTTATTTTTGCTTTTGAAGCTTATCCATAGCTTTCCAAAGTAATTTATAACAATTGGGACTAATAGTTTGGTTACCGAGCAGTTCGTTTAGTTTTTAGAGCTAATTTCCTATTTAGAAGTCTTTGATGGCTTAAAATGGCCAAAGGGTGAAAACTTAGTAAAATAATCTTGAATGCAAATCCTGAAAAGGATCCTGTTTTTCAATTTTAGTCTAGATTAACCTTTGGTTTGGGTGTCGAGGTACCTAGGCTCATTTTGACCTATTGGTTGGAAAGTTAAGAAAATAAAATATGGGTATGGGACCCACATTTAGTTGAAATGGCCTTGAATGGAAATTTTGAGTGTGCTATCATATCCAGAGCATTTAATTTGGTGCATATCACAAGATACTAAAATCATATACCTACACGTCATGATAACGACTGCAGAGGCCCTAGACTAGGTATAAATTTTGCCCTTTTCCATGATATTAGGCATTTTTCATCATTCTCTTAAGAGAGAAGAACCCTAAATAGTATGTCAACTTAAAATTTAAGCTTGTGGGAGCATGGAAATGAGATTAACATTTATTATCATGATTATCATTAGATTTAAGGCAAGAATTCGCCTTTTTTCTTGGTGAATTTCTTGATAATTTGCTCAAAACTCCAAATCCTTTAGGCATTGGTTTTAGCCCTAATTTGGCTTGGTCTTCACCCATTAGTGAAGGTAATGGTTCCTTGAGCTTGTATAAATGTTGGGTTGGTTTCAAAAATATAAGTTTTGTAAGTGGGACCCACATGGGGTTTTGATGTCATTTTTATCCCAAAGAAAAATGGTGCAATATGGGTATCGAGATTCTCATATTGATGAGTAGAATATGTTTTGATAGCTTTTAATCTTGAAGAGGATTCTTAAAAGAGAAAGGGAAGGTTTAGCAGTTTGTCGAGCTTTCTTTGGCATTGAGATAGTCTAGGTTTTATTCCTTGATAGATTGAGCTATGTCATAGTATATTTATGATATTTTGTTAGATTGGGATGGATATTAGGAGATTTTTTGATGATATACAATACTTGGGATTCATTGGACCTTTTAGGCTAAATTAAAATAATAGAGTTAGAATGCTTTACTTATTTCTTAGGATTTAGGAGAATTGGACTCCATTACTCATGTTTAACATGAGAATGCCTTAGATTTCTCAATATTAAGTATCATGCTCTAATTTATCATGCTTAGGTAAGTTATCCTTAGTTTCTTACACTAATAAAAGTGCCTTAGTTGCTATGATTGAGTTAGTTGTATTGTTTAGAAAGGACCTCTGCCTTAAAGCTAATTTTGGCTTACTATACATCTAAGAGTGGGTTTAGATACCTTTGACTAGTTCGGGGTATAAATCTACTTAGAATGTATTTTGGGGATTTATAAGTGAGATCTTTGACCCTCTTTAAGTCAAGTTTGATGATACCTCTCTTGGAACCTTTTGTACACTTATTAAATGCATAGAGAATGCCTTTTCTAGGCAATATTGAGGAACTTTGCTACTTTTTAGTCATAAAGAAGGACGTTAGAAGTAATACCTAATAGATTATACCATATGTATGATTTATTGGTTAGGCTTATGATGAACCATTGATTATGCTATTATTTGGCTATTGATTGGGTTACCGACTATACTATTGAATGAGATCTTGACTATGATATTACATAATTTACAAATTATGTAATTGACTATGCTATGAAAGCTATAGATTATGCCATGGATTAGCTATTACTCAAACTATTGATAAACTATATTTTATGGTAATGATAGCTATTGAATAGGCTATTATGAGTCATTACTCATGATATTGCTTATGATAATGATCTTACTAAGAAATTATGCTAGAAATCATGCTAGAAAATATTCCTAATGATGATATTAGAAATTGTACCATGAATTATTTTAGAAGTCATGCTTATTAATTATATTGGGAGGTTATCCCATTAATTATATTTAAAAACATGATACTTCATTATATGATTTCATATGCTAATGAGTTTTCCACTAATTATGATTATATATGTGGATTGATACCCGACAAGGCTAGAGGACACTATGATGATATTGATATATGGCAGGGCCGAAGAATATTATATGATATGGTGATGCCGAAAAGGCCAGAGGATATTATGATGATATAATGATATCTGATAGGCAGTAGGACACTATGATGATATTGATGCCAAGAGAGGTCGGGGTACACTATGATGATAGTGATTCCCAGCCAGACCAAAGGTTGATTATAATAATGTATTGATACCCAGCAAGGCCGGAAGATGATTATATTGATATGCCTATGTATACATCTATCGATTCAAGTTCGGCTAGCCCTATGTATGACAATTATATGCTTATATATATTTATATAAAATTTGGGTATGTTGTTAGTGTTAGTGATGCTTGTTATATCCTGTAAGTGTTATATGTTTATAAAGTGGTATAGTTGATAATTAGTGATAAATAAGTATTGGTTGTGGATATTGGTTTAAGTGGCTAATAATGACTAGTTTATAAATGAGGTTTAGTTGGTAATGATGTTTGGTGATAAATAATGCTAGTGATAATTGATGGTTATCTGACAATGATAATTAGTGTCTATGTGGTAAATAGTTGTTGAATGATGATTAGAGATTATATAATGACTAGTAATGTAACGAATTAGCTAATAAGAGATGGTTAACTAGTAAATAGTGACTAGTGTATACTGATACTAAAATTGTTAAATGATGATTATTATGGAATATGAGTACATTGTCTAATATTGGGGAATTGTAAAATATTGGTAAATGACCAATTTATGATAATTGTGGAATGATTTTTAAATGATGATGAAACTTAGTTATAATGTTGGTTGATTGCTTTATTCTCCTCTTAGGTGTACTCTCTACTCGTATGAGAGGGTATGATGAGTTCTTTACTTTTCTATGCCAAGTGGTGTATGGAAGATAATTTTGTAGTTGTGGTTTCTTTTGTTAATGCTTTATGATATGTTATTATCCCAAATTGTTCAATTATTATGCATATCAATATTGGTAATTGTTGATGCATTATGTTTTACTGTTATCTTGGTTTAATTACTTATTTTGTAAAGTAATGTTGGAGATGATTCAGGTTCATTTTTGTACCTTTACTTTGTTATGTTATCTTGCATTTTATCTTTATTATATAATACTTTAGCTCAGTCCACCGATGAGACCTGCTGAGTACCTATTATTTTGGTACTCATACTATACTTTTATACCTTTGTGGTGCAAATTCGAGTACTAGCTGTCGTCGTTGACCATTGTTCTTATGGTGATTGATTTTCTGAGATAGGGTGAGCTCTTGGAGTTTGAGTCGCCCATTTTCCTCTACCTTTGTCTTTAGTTTTTGTTTTGAGATAGATGTATTAACTATTCTAGACTTTTGAGTTGTATTGATACTATTAGATGCTCTAGTACTAGCTCTACCAGGTCATGGGAATAGTATCTTGTATTGACTATTTTAACTATTTAGATATTTTGTTTATTTATATATTATGTTCTAGAATTTTTGCCTAAGTTGGGCATTTCCCACTGAATTATCCCATTGCTTTAGCTCTGGGTTATGGTTTTGTCCTACTTACTAGTGGGATTTAGTAGGTTCCATCATGACCTATAAATTGAGTCATGACAAATTGGTATCAGAGCCTAGGTTTAACTGGTATTATTGGTATAAGAGCAAATGTCTAGTAGAGTCTCGCGGATCGAATTGTTAATATTTTTTCTTATCTTCGAGAGGTTATGAGAAATTCTTTGGAGTTCTTTACCCTTTTCACTCATATAATACTAAGAGTCCGAGTTGGTTTATAGAGGTATTCCCTTGACTTTATTATAGATGGCTAGGACACATGCTACCGCTATACGAGATAAGGGTCCTAAGACCAAGCCTAGGGATCCTTATCCTATTGATAGATGGCCTAAAGGTCATAGACAACCTTGTGATGTATCCTATTCCTGCTCTTGAGCTAGAGATTATTTTACCCCTGCTAGTGGTGGGCTAGGGAATAACCTAGTCTCCACTAGGGTTTATCTCATCTTTAGTGTTCAGAGATGTATTGGTTTAACTTTTGGGTGTAGTTTATGGAGCACCATCTGATGGTGCACAATTTACAAATGAGAGTAGTACTAAGATAGGGGCACAACCTATAGTTGTAGATCCTAGTATCCAAGTTCCCCCTATACCAGTAGTTTCTCAGTCTGTAGTTTCTTAGACAGTGGTTGCATAACCTTCTATGTCTTCTGAGGAGTAGAAAATATTAGGAAGATTCTTTAGATTAGGTTCTCCTAGGTTTTCTGGTGCTCCAAGCAAGGATGCATATGAGTCTCTGATTACTTCTGAGGGTAGGCTCTATAATTTGGGCCTTTTTGAGACTTGTGGTATGGATTACACCATATTTTACTTGGATTTGGCTGCTGACATTGGTGGAGAGGTTATATGGATTCTAGAATAGCTGGATCTTCTCCCTTATCAAGGACTCAGTTCTTCAAGATATTCTTAGAGAAGTATATGTCTCAGAGACTTAGAGATTGTTTGAGGGATCACTTCTCTAGATTGGAGTAGGGCTTCATGATAGTTGTAAAGTATGAGGCTTATTTTTATGAGTTTACTAGGCATGTGACTTTTATTCTAGATATTGAGTATGAAAGTATTTACTGCTTTGTTAGAGGGTTGAGACTTTCCATTCGTGTGGCTACTCAGTGTTTAGTTGTTGCGGGTAGGTCTTTTGCTGAGGTGTCAGATCATACTAGGGGTAATAGAAGAGATACACTATAAGGGTGTGAGGGCTATGTTAAGAGTCTTAGATTTTAAGGTAAATTTAGTGGGAGCCATCATAGTTTCCGACCCAAAGATGGCATTTCTTAAAGTAGGTATCCTCCGCATCCATCTTATTAGTCTCAGAGTCAACTTAGTTGACCAGTTTAGGTAGTGCTGTAGATTGATGATAGAGGTCTGTCTAATTCTAGTGATCTCCTTGGTAAAGGAAGTTGTCTATCTTTGAGAGGTTCATCTTTTGGTTATTCTAGTCGTGGTGTTTACTCTGAGTTAGTTGGATCTATTAGTTCTAGTTCAACTCATGTTTCTTGTTTTACTTATGGACTCCCTGGTCACTATTTGTGAGATTACCCTAGTTAAGGGGTGATTATTACTTCATCTTAGAGCACTTCATACCTTAGCTAGAGGTGGTTCCCATGGTTGTAGTGGTGGTTTCTAGGGTTCTCGAGGAAGTTCTCAGACTGGTAAGATAAGAGGTCGGGCGTGGTCAGTTGTATGTAGTACCTGCTAGACCTGGGGCTGAGACTTTAGATGTTGTAGTTATAAGTATAATTTTGGTGTGCCTTCAGTTGGACCTTGCTTTATTTAACTGGGATCCACTTATTTTTATATATCTATATATTATGCACCTTGATTGGAGTTATCTTATGATTCATTAGCTGTGCCATTGCACGTATCTACTCTTATGGGTGATTCGGTAATTCTTTAGTAGTGGATCGAGTTTTCAGATTATGTGTTGTGACTGTTAGAGATGTTGATACTTATGCTGATCTTACTATTCTAGATATTTTGGATTTTAATGAGATTCTAGTCATGGACTAGTTATCCCACTATCATGTAATTATGGATTGTTTTGCCAAGATTGTTATCTTAGCCATGCCCAACGTACCCCAGCTATGTGGCAGGGATAGGATAGTCGCGATCTAATACAGATTATTTATATATTTATGCTAGGAGGCTTATTTTGAGGGGTTGCGAGTCTTATCTCGCTTATATTTGTGATACTAGTATGGAGATTCCATCACTTGAATCTATTCCTATTGTTTGTGAATTTCCTGATGTATTCCCCACTGACCTGCCTGGTATTCCCTCAATCCGTGAGATTGAGTTTTATATTTATCTTAAGAGTAGCACCTAACCTATTTTTATGGAACCTAACCATATGGATCCTGCCGATCTTAAGGAGCTAAATTCTTAGCTTTAAGATCTTCTTGGTTGTGATTTTATTAGTCTGAGTATGTCCCTATAAGGAGCTCCTATATTATTTGTGAAGAAGAAAGATAGTTCCATGCATTTGTGTATTGGTTATAGGCAACTTAATAAAGTGATAATAAAGAACCATTATCCTATGCCTCACATTGACATGTGACATTCAGTCTTTAGCCAACTTGATGGTTCCCCTTGATATTTTAGTCCTAGGAGGATTTTGGTTAATATGTAGGCGTGGTCCTTATTATTTGAGTGAATTTTGGGATCATCAGTTTGAGGATCACAAGCTTCGCTTCCTTTGTGATCAGGTGTTGAGTTGTGAGTTTAAGAGGAACACCATAGATTCTGAGGGTGTTTTGAGATTTGATAGCCAATTTGTGTTCCCCAGATTGATGACTTGATTCAGTTGATTTTGCATGAGGCTCACAATTCTTGATATTCCATTCAACCCAGCATAACCAAGATGTATAGAGATTTGAGACAACCTTATTGTTGGAGTGGTAGGAAATGAGATATGGCAGAATTCGTAACTCATTGCCTATGTTTCTAGTAGGTAAAGGCTTAACATCAGTGACCAGGTGGATAGACTTAGAGGTTTCCCATTCCCGAGTAGAAATGGGAATAGATTACTATGGATTTTGTTAGTGGTTTTCCTTGTACTTCCTATGGTTTCAATGGTATTTGGGTCATTATAGATCATTTGACCAAGTCAGCACATTTTATTCCTATTCAAATGTCCTTTAGTGCTAAGAGATTAGCCCATATTTATGTTCGGTAGATACTCCATTTACATGGTATGCCTATTTCTATCATTTTAAACCATGGTTTTATGTTAACTTAAAGGTTTAGGAGAGCATACCAAGAGAGTTGGGCACTCAGGTAGACATTAGCACTGCCTTCCATTCCCAAATAGATAGTCAATCTAAGTAGACTATTTAAGTTTATGAGGATATACTCTGAGCCTGTGTTATGAAAGGCCAGTGGGAGGAACACTTAGCCTTGGCAGAGTTTTCATATAATAACAACTATCATTTGAGTATTGAGATGGAAGCTTTTGAGGCTTTGTATGGTAGGAGATGTCATTCTCCATTTGAATGTTTTAAAACTTTTGAGGTTAGGCCCCATGGTACTGATTTGCTTTACGAGTCATTATATATAGTCAGAGTGATTCAGGATAGGTTGAGAGCAACTTAGAGTAGGCAAAATGCCTATGGAGACCGCAGGCTTTATGTCTTGATATTTGGAGTTGGTGACCCATGTATTCCTCTGTGTATCACCCATAAAGGGTGTGATGAGGTTTCGGAGGAAGGGCAAACTCAATCAGAGATATATTGGACCTTTTGAGATTCTTTTTTTAGTTGGTGAGGTATTTTATGAGTTAGCTTTACCTCTAGATTTTGTTGTTGTTCATCCAGGTTTACATGTCTCTATGTTGCAGTGATACATTCTTGATCCTTCTCAGGAGCTTAGATTGGACTCAGTCCAGTTAGATGAGCATTAGTCCTTTGTAGAGGAGCCAATGCTCATTTGGGCTAGTTACGTAATACAATTGAACACTAGGGAAATTTCTATAATTAAGGTTCAGTGGAGGCACCACCTAGTGGAGTAGGCCACTTGTTAGATGTAGAGAAAGATGCATACTTAATATCCTTACCTATTAGATTATTTAGGAACATCCTAATCTTTAACTTTTGGGGATGAAAGTTTCTTTAGTAGTGGATATTATAATGTGCCTTCAAGTCATTTTCCATGATACCATTAGAGCTTTTCCATAGCTTTCCCAAGTCATTTACGACATAGTAGGACTGATAGTTTGGTTATCGGGCAGTTCGTTTGGTTTTTAAAGCCAAATCCTTATTTATAAGTCATCACTGGTTCCACATGGCCACCAGGCAAAAACTGCAGTAAAACAATCTCTAACGCAAATTCTAACTACGCTAATAACTCCAGATATATATTTTAGGCTAGATAGACCTTCGGTGTGGTTACCGAGGCATCAAGGCTTATTTAGGCCAATTAGTTAGAAAGTTAAGAAAATAAAATATGGTTGTGGGACCCATGTTTGGCAGAAATAACCTTGGATGAAAATTTCAAGATCGCCATTGCATTCAGAGAGTCAAATTTGGTGTGGTTACATAGTTTGTTTTCGTATATGGTATTTTGAATGAATCCCGAGGGCTTGGAGGAGAATTGGAAGATTTCCAAGTTTTTAGCTGCCAAGTGATGTAGCCGCAGTTGCCATTCTTAGGCTGTGATCACAGTGATGCAATCACGACAAATTGTGCAGACCACAAGATGCTGAAATCGCATACCTATAGGTCATGATAGCGACTGCCGAGGCCCTAGAATGGGTATAAATTTAGCCTTTTCCATGATTTTGGGCATTTTTCATCAATCTCTTGAGAGCGAAGAACCCTAATTATTGTGTCAACTTAAAATTAAAGCTTATGGGAGCTTGAGAAGCTAGATTGATATTTATTTTCATGATTATCATCTAATTTAAGGTAAGAATTCACCCTTTTTCTTGATGAATTTCTTGATTATATGTTCAAAACTCCAAATCCTTTAGGTCTTGATTTTAGAACTAATTTAGCTTGGTCTTCATCCATTACTGAGGGTAGTGATTCCTTGAGCTTGTATGAATGTTGGGTTGGTTTCAAAAATGTAATTTTGTAAGTGGGACTCACATGGGGTTTTGATGTCATTTTGACCCAAAGCATAATGGTGCAATATGGGTAGTATCGATATTTTCATATTGATGAGTAGAGTATGTTTTGATAGCTTTGAATCTTGAAGAGGCTTCTCAGAAGAGAAAGGGAAGGTTTAGTGGTTCATTGAGCTTTCTTTGGTATTGAGATAGTCTAGGTTTTATTCCTTATTAGATTGAGCTATGTCATAGTATATTTATGATATTTTGTTAAATTGGGATGGATTTTAGGAGTTGGATTGATGAAATACAAGACTTGGGATTAGTTGGACCGTTTAGGCTAAACTAAAACAATAGAGTTGGAACGATTTACTTATTCCTTAGGATTTAGGAGAATTGGACTCCATTACTCATGTTTTGCACGAGAATGCCTTAGATTGCTCAAGATTAACTATCATGCTTAGGGTAAGTTGGTCTTAGTTGCTTACACTAATGGAAATGCCTTAGTTTCTATGATTGAGTTAGTTGTAGTGTTTGGGAAGGACCTTTTCCTTAAAGCTAATTGTGGCTTGCTATACATCTAAGAGTGGGTTTAGATACCTTAGACTAGTCTGGGGTAGAAATCTACTCAGAATGTATTTTGAAGATTTAGAAGTGAGATCTTTGACCTGCCTTAAGCCAAGTTTCATGATACCTCTCTTGAAACCCTTTGTACGCTTATTAAATGCCTAGAGAATGCCCTTTTAGGTAATATTGAGGAACCTTGGTACTTGTTGGTCATGATGAAGGATGTTAGAAGTAATAGCTAATAGATTATGCCATATGTATGATTTATTGGTTAGGCTTATGATAAACCATTGATTATGTTATTGTTTTGGCTATTGATTGGGCTACCGACTATACTATTGAATGAGCTCTTGACTATGATATTGCCTAATTTAAAAATTATGTTATTGACTATGCTATGAATAAGATATAGATTATGCCATGGATTAGCTATTTCTTAAACTATTGATAAATTATCTTTTATGCTAATGATATCTATTGAATAGGCTATTATGAGTCATTACTCATGATATTGCTTATGATTTTCATCATGCCAAGAAATTATGCTAGAAATCATGCTAGAAAACATTCATAATAATGATATTAGTAATTGTGCCATGAATTATGTTAGAAGTCATGCTTATTGATTATATTGGGAGGTTATCCGATTAATTATGTTTAAAATCATGATACTTCATTATATGATTTCTTATGCTAATGATTTTGCCACTAATTATGATTATATATGTGGATTGATACTCGACAAGGCTGGAGGACACTATGATGGTATTGATATCCAGCAAGTCCAAAGGATATTATGATGATATGGTAATATGAAAAAAGGCCAGAGGATATTATGATGATATGATGATACCCGACAGGCCGCAGAACACTATGATGTTATTGATACCAAGAGAGGTCAGGAGACACTATGATGATATTGATTCCCGGCCAGGCCGGAGGTTGATTATGATGACATATTGATACCCGGCAAAGCCGGAAGATAATTATATTGATGTGCCTATATGTACATCTGCCGGTTCAAGTTTGTCTAGCCCTATGTACGACAATTATATGCTTATATATATTTATATAAAATTTGGGTATGTTGTTGATGTTAGTGATACCGGTTATATCCCGTAAGTGTTATACATTTATAAAGTGGTATAGTTGATGATTAGTGCTAAATAAGTATTAGTTATGGATATTGGTTTAAGTGGCTAATAATAACTAGTTGATAAATCAGGTTTAGTTGGTAATGATGTTTGGTGATAAATGATGCTAGTGAGAATAGATGGTTATCTGATAATGATAATTAGTGTCTATGTGGTAAATAGTTGTTGAATGATGATTAGAGGTTATATGATGACTAGTAGTGTAATGAATTAGTTAATAAGTGATGGTTAACTAGTAAATGGTGACTAGTGTATATTGATTCTAAGATTGTTAAATGATGATTATTATGGAATATGAGTACATTGTAAAATGTTGGGGAATTGTGAAACATTGGTAAATGACCAGTTGATGATAATTAAATGACGATGAAAGTTAGTTATAATGTTGGTTGAATGCTTTATTCTCCTCTTTGGTGTACTCTTCAATCGTATGAAAGGCTGTGACGAGTTCTTTACTTTACTGCACCAATGGGCATATGAAAGCCAATTTTGTAGTTGTGGTTTCTTGTGTTAATGCTTTATGTTGCATTATTATCCCGAATTTTTTACATATTATGCACGACGATATTTGCATGTGTTGATTCCTTATGTTTTATTATTATTCCGATTTATTTACTTATTATGTACAACGATGTTGGAGATGATTCAAGTTCGTTTCTATAGATTGATTTAGTTGTGTTATCTTGCATTTTATCATACTCATATCATGATTTATCTAAGTCAGTCGATGACGCCTACTTAGTACCCCTTGTTTTGGTACTCATACTACACTTTTGTACCTTTTTGTTGCAGATTTGAGTACTAGCTATCATCGTTGACCATCATTCGTGTGGTGATTGATTTTTGGAGATAGGATGAGCTCATGGAGTTCGAGTCACCCATTTCCCTCTATCTTTATTTTCAGTCTTTTGTTTCGAGACAAATGTATTAACTATTCTAGAATTTTGAGTTGTATCGATACTATTAGATGCTCTTTTACTGAGTCTACTAGGTCGTGAGATTGGTATCTTGTGTTGACTGTTTTATCTATTTAGAACATTTTGTTTATTTATAAATTGTGTTGTTGAAATTTTTCCTAAGTTGGGACTTTCCTACAAAATTAACCCATTGTGTTTGCACCGGGTTATGGTTTAGGCTTACCTACTAGCTGGATTTAGTAGGTGCCATCATGACTCATAAATCGGGTCATGACTGGAAATCACAGAATAATCGTTATCCAAGCTCCCTAAGTTACCCACATGCTTCATTCCCACTTTATCTCACATCTACGGTTTTCAGCTCTCAAGAAACAATCGAAGAATGGCTAATTTTCCAACATAAGGGGCCTATTAATAACCATACCTGGTACTCGAGAGTTGCTATCATGACCCCAACCTCCATGATCGCACTATCTTGCTACTGGTCAGCTAATCGCGATCGCACACATTCACCGCGATTGAACTAGTCGCCTTCTGCCATATGAGTTGCAATATTGACCTTCTTTTTTGCGATCACAGAAATTTGTCTGCCAAGGCTACCGCAATCACGACCCTTGGCTTGCGATAGCAGTGGCACTAGGTAATAGCGGAAACTTGGAAAATCTTACAAGTTTCCGCCAAGCCCTTGGGATCCATTCGGAATCCCATATATGCAAATGAACTATGTCATCATACCAAATTTGACATTTCAGCATCAATGCAACTATCAAAAATTTCATTCGATATTGTTTTGACTGAATGTGGGGCCCACATTTATAGTTCCATTTTTCACATAATCTGCCCAATAGCCCAAAATGAGTCTGGAAGCCTTGGGAGTTTAACCATGGGTCCTCCTAGCCTAAAATCAACATTCTGGAGCTGATGGCACTGTAGAAATTCTCATCCGATAGTTCTACCAAGTCATAAATGACCTATAACCACTGTGGGAAGGCTCAGAATGCTGGAAATGCATGCAATCAAGGAAATGACCTAGGGGATCATTACAATATCCACTACCAAAAGGAATTTGATCTGCAAAAGTCAATGGATTGAAGGATTTCAAGAGCTCGAAAGAATGAGGTATTGTGTCTGTATACTCTAGGCACGCTTTCCAAATGACCATTAAGAGAAGAGAATACTTCCAAGGTATTTTTCCACAAGTATCCTTTTTTCAAACAGCTCTCTCACTTAACTTCCAAATAGCCAGATTTCAACCTCCACCACCAAATGATCTCTAATCGAACCAACGAAGGCTAATGCATAAAAATCCAAACCACGACCCACTAATACCATCTCGATACCTACACAATCCAATAAAGGCTCATCCAAGCAAAAATCAAACCAAGGCATGGGTTATACAACCGACTCCAAATCCATATATAACTTTTTTTACCGATCCATATCTGCTAACCATACCTAACCAGGAGGAAAATCACTTGAGTTCTATCTATGCAATCTCATCATAGACAATTCAATGAACTAAAACTGATTTACTGGAAGTCCATATGGAAAATATGAGAATAAGACCATATAGAGCTACTTGGGCTCACAACATAGATAACCGAGGGATGCAATCAAAGCTGATGCTACAATCGGTCTGAGTAATTCTTAAAAATAAAATCCAAGAGTCCAAAGCACAACTACTTACCACTGAATAATCAGTTATAGGATATCCCATCAACAAAAAATGAAGCCAAGCTGAATCCAACTCAAGTATACTACTCCTACTAACTATATCATTTGAGAATCTCAAAGTAAAATAAAGACCCGAGGTCAAAGATGAAGGAACCAATATTGAGTCCATGGGCTATCAATTGAGCACCTATGAACTACAATCCATTCGAAGTCAAGAAGACTGAATCGGTAACCACAGAGTAGGCTCAACCAACCTATAAAAGAAATTCAAACTGAGATAAATCTAAAACTAAGGCTACACTCAAGCTCTACAACTCCAACCTGAAATCTCCATACTAAGGTTGGATCGCTTAATCTTAAATATCCAACCCAAACCTAAAGACGAGTAGGAATTCATACTCCAAATTTATCATAATTTCCAAATTAACATTCCAAGGTCTCAACTAAAAAACTGAGCCAATAAGTCTATATCTCAAATCGACCTTAGTATCCAAATTTGACATGTCCGAGATAAATTATGCCGAGCCAAAATCAAAACACAGCTGAAGAACAAAATTGTAATTGTAGATAAATCACCAACTAAAAACACAAGAAATCAACTCCATACCTGTCGGAGGGAAACAACTATCAAAACATATTCAAGAAATCCCTAAGGCATGCAACTCATACTAGTAATAGAAAAAACTTAAGCAACTCAGAGAAATACAACGTTAGCCAGAAACTAACCAACCCAATACTCCATTTTGGCAAAGAGTACTCATAGGCAAATATCATTAGGATAAGAACTCCACCAAATCCTTTTAGGCCGCACAAACTCTGAAATGGGGATTTTCTGAATCCACCCAAGTAGGACAATCATATCTCAAACAAACCACAGATCACCTTATCGAGGAAGGAAGTACTAAGCCTGACACCTATGTCAAGACCACTATCAAAAAATGAACCAACAATTAAAGATAAGATTATTCAATTTTCCTACTTTAGAAGAAATCACAGGAAAGACCAACTGCCGCTTACTCTCAAACTCCACTTTAGACAAATACCATATCACGGTAAGAAAGGAGAATCCAATCTACACACTAGTACCAAGAGCAAACCATGATGAAGAGATGAATCCAACAACTCTAAGAGATGAATCTAAGAGATCTCGACATCAATACCAAAACAACTATCAGGTGATGTAATAGCCACAAGAAGAGACCAAACCCTTCACAACTCAAAAAGGCAGGCCTAAGAATCCTAAACTCAAGAATAGGCAATACAATTAAATTGCCAACTATAGAATTATAACAGAGCCATAGAAGGTCAACTTACCTTCAATACCATAGTCTATTCCACACTCAATCTAACGTAGCCAACAAAAAAGGAAAACAACCAAACACACCTTGCTTTAGAAAGAAAATTATTTAATCGGGCTATAGCTACTCGGGCCAATGAATAAGAACTACAATGAATGAAATTCTAACTAGATAACATTAAGATAAATATCAATATACTGAATAGGAGGTACCAAAAATGAACATCAGTAGCAAGTACCACTCAAGGGCCATAATAAGGGCAATGTGCCAGGGTAAATAGGACTCGAATCCAAATACTACACCTATAGGGAGAAAAAATAAACACAAATCTACTCCATCCATTAATAAAATAAATAAACCATAAGGTTAGTCAAATAATCATGAATTCAATAACAAGGCGTACAACAACCAATATGAACTAATCAAAGCATAAAATCATCGATAGGTACAAAAATCCTAATACACACGAATGAAACATATAAATAAAGGAAATAAAATAACACCTATCATGGTAAAACCCACAATCATATGTCGATGGGTCTAGAAGAGAATAAATCTAATCGAGTCCAAACTTGGACCGATCGACTGAATCATTAATTAAAGTGCCAAGTGCACAATCTCAAATTGAAAGTGCCACAAAATTATGAGGCTGATTCAAATGAGATGAATGACTAGAAATCCAATGCTAAGGACACTCTCTAGACCAATGACCAATATCTCTACAGTTGTAGAAAACTCTTAAAGTCCTAAACTGGCAAGAAATACGAATTAAGCCTAAATGCCTAGCCAACTGACGCTGAGAGGACTATCTCCTACCATGATCATTCTTTTAATAGTCATAGACTACCTTATGAACTCTAGACTAGCTCAAATACATGTTAACTCTGTTTGTTCAAATAACGTACATCTGGGGCACTCTCTAAACCAATGTCCTATCTTTCTACAACTATAACAACCTCCTGGAATACTTTAAGATACTGCCCCTCCTAATTTAAAATGGCTGCCACAGCCTAAAGAACAATACCAAAAACTGCACAAGGTCTAATTGGAACTCTTCCAGCTATGATCATGACGACTAATTTGAGAGTTATCTATAGTTTGAAATGCTACTTGCATAGAACTTATAGTCTACAAGTGAAGCTAACCTCCAACGGAAGAATCCTCACTCTCAAATAAAATACCAATAGTACTTTACTGATGGCATAGTATCTTATAACCACCTCCACAAGTCTAATGTATGCTCTCTCTATGGCCCTTAAATGATCAATAACCTGAGAGAAGGAAAACCCAGCTGCTATTAAGTGCTCTGATGCCAAATAGAGTGACAATGTGAATCCTCTAATATATCCATGCATCATGTCCTTTTCAGATGAATATAGTATCAGAATATGCTTGGACCACTCAATAAACCCAATCTCATACTCAAAAACTAATAAAGACCCCTGATGAATACCAATAGACCCAACTCTGGTCTGAGAATTGCTTGATGAACCAAATGTCATCCCTAGCCGTGGGGTATTTACAATTAAACCTAGGGTCTTTAATGATGAACCTCAAAGGGCTGAAGTAGTTATGAGCTCTACTAGGGCCTAAGTTGGCCCTAAATCCTTTGGCTGACATAGAAGATCTTAGATATACATCTCTGACTCTCCATTTAGATGCTACGCTGAATCTCTGAAAACACATATTGAAGTCTTATTCATATCTATCATCCATCTTACATTGTTCATTTAGGATAGAATAGAGTCAAAGAATGGGATTTAGGCTCATAGAAATACAAATACATGATACGAAGTCAAGAAATGATTTTTCTAAGAATACCTTGTAAACTCTCAAAGATAGGTTACAGACATATCTACACCGACCCATAAGACTTTTATGAACACTTAGATCTTATACTAATACACCGGTGAATCTATGCTCTAATACTAATTTTTCACCACCTAATTTCTCGAGTCATGATGACGCCTAGTATAACTCGCTAGTAAGAAAGCCAAACCTATAGTCTAGAACTGCTAGTAACGGTCTGCCAAAGAATAAAGGGAAGAATATGCAATAGATGTAATAAAATACTAACATACATAAGATAATCCCAAAACCTGATAGAATCAGTTCAAGAGATTCTAACATAAGAAGGATATAAATGAGGTACTAAATGAATATACAAATACAATCATCTCCCTATATGACATAGAGACTAGTCTAGTACATAAGAGGGATGAAATTAATACTCCAAATATTAGGAGCTCACTCTATGTCTCCGAATAGTGGCTGCTCCACATGATACAGACAATACCAGTGAAAACTATAATATGATCTACAGGTTGCAGAAGTGTAGTATGAGTACCAAATGCGTAGTATTCAGTAGGCCATTGCCGACTAAGCTCCAAAGATAGTGCATATACATATAACATACAAATAGAATTGAAAACTACACCCAAATAATGCAGGTTAGTCTTATGTTAGTGATTGTGTTGGTCAGGGTAGTGGTCATCCATTGAGTAGTTTGTATTTTAGTTATTATAGTCAAGGCAACTTTTTTGGGTTAACCGAATCTTCTAGTTCTGGTACAACTTAGGTGACTTGTTATAGGTTTTGGACCTTTGGTAATTATTCATGAGAGTGACCTAGTCTTGGGGAAATTATTACTTTAGCTTAGAGTGTTCTCCCTATTAGAGTAGTTTATCCTTCAGCTAGAGATAGTTCACATGGTCATAGAGATGGTCTAGAGGGTAATTAAGGTGGTTCTCAAGTGGTTAGGATAGGATATCAGTTAAGAGCCCATCTAGGTGGTAGGTATGGTTAGTTTTATGCAGCACCTACTAGACCCATAATTGATTTTTCGGATCTTAATGTAATAGGTATAATTCTGGTGTGCCATCAGTTGACCTATGATTTATTTGATTTGGGATCAATTTATTCTTATGTGTCTGCTTATTATGTTCCATGATTAGATTCATCATTGGATTTAGTATCCTTGACATTATGTGTATCTACTTTTGTGCGTGATTCCTTAGTAGTGGATCGAGTTTTTAGATTATGTGTTGTGATTGTTAGAGATATTGATATTCATTGTTATATTATTATATTAGAAATGGTGGATTTTGATGTGATTCTCATGGACAGGTAATCCCACTATCATGCGGTCCTGGATTATTTTGCCAAGACCATTACCTTAGCCATACTCGACATACCCTAGTCATATGGTAGAGAGATATTAGCCACGACCTAAAGAGGATTATTTTTTATATGTGTGCTAGAAGACTTATTTATAGGGGTGCAAGTCTTATCTTGCTTATATTCATGATGTTAGTATGGAGAGTCCATCACTTGACTCTATTCTTATATTCCATGAGTTTTCTAATGTTTTACCTACTGATCTACCCAGTATACCTCCTTAGTTTGTTATTAATCTGAAGACTAGCCCCCAACCTATTTCTATAGCACCTTACTATATGGCTCCTACCAAGATTAAAGAGATAAATTCTCTACTTTAGGATCTTCTTCGTAAGGGTTACATTAGACTTATTATGAATCCTTTGGGAGCTCCTATGTTTTTTGGAAGAATAGAGATGGCTCTATGCGTATGTGTATTAATTATAGACAGCTTAATAAGGGGACAATGAAGAACTGTTATCCTATGCCTTGCATTAACGATTTTTTTAACCAGCTTTAGGGTGCAATGGTGTTTTCCAAGATTGATTTGAGGTCTAGTTGCCATCTATTGATGATTCAAACTGAGGATATCTCAAAAGCAGCCTTAGGACCCATTATAGTCATTATGAATTTCTAGTGATGTCTTTTGGGTTGACTTATTCCCCAGCCGCATTAATGAATTTGATGAACTGAGTGTTTAGACCTTATTTGGATTCTATTGTGATTGTGTTCATCATTGACATCCTTTTATATTTGGTGAGTAGAGTGGAGCGTGAACAACATTTAATGATTGTGCTCTAGACTTTGAGAGATTATATGTTTTTTGCCAAATTCTCTAAGTGTGAGTTTTGTTTTGGGTCGATGACATTCCTTGGGCATGTGGTGTCTAAGGATGGGATTATGGTTGAACCAATAAAGATTGAGGCCATTTGTGATTGGGATAGGCCTTTATCTCTGACCGAGGTTCGTAGCTTCATTAGTTTGATCGATTACTATAGATGTTTCATTGAGGGTTAAGCTACTATTTCAGAACCTATGACCAGATTGACTCAAAAGTAGGTTCCTTTTAGATGGTCTTAGCAGTTTAAGTGGAGCTTTTGAAAGCTCAAGGAGTATCTTACTACAGCTCCTATTTTGGTTTTTCCTGTTAAGGGTGAGGGATTCACCGTGCATTGTGATGCTTCTAACATTGACTTGGGTTGTGTATTAATATAGTAGGCTGGTGTTATCACTTATTCTTTTAGGCTTCTTAAGGTGCATTACCGCAACTACCCCACTCATGATTTGGAGTTAGCAACTATAGTTTTTATGCTTAAGATTTGGAGACATTATCCTTGTGGTGTACATTGTGAGATTTTCATCGATCATCGCGGCATTTAGCATCTTATGACCTAGATCGATCTTAATGCTAGGTAGTGTAGATGGATGGAGTTGCATAAGTATTATGATATCTTAATCTTATATCATCCGGGCAAGGCAAATATAGTGGTAGACACCTTAAGTCAGAAGACAGTGAGTATGGGTAGCTTGACTTTTAATTCAGTTTCTCAGAGGCTGTTGGAATGGGACAATCAGTTCTTAGCCAACTTGATGGTTCTCTTTGGTATTTCAGACCCTAGAAAGATTTTTGCTAGTGTTGAGGCTAGGTCCTTACCATTTGAGCAGATTCAAGATCATCAGTTTGAAGATACTAGGCTTTGTTTTCTCCATGATCAGGTGTTGAGAGGTGAGTCCAAGAGGGTTACTATAGATTTGAAGGGTGTTTTGAGATTGATAGCTGGATTTTTTCAAGGATTGATGACTTGATTCAGTTGATTCTGCACGAGGCTCATAGCTCTAGATATTTTATTCATCTGGGTATGACTAAGATAAATAGAGATTTAAGACAACATTATTGGTGAAGTGGCATAAAGAGAGATGTGATAGACTTTGTAGCTTTTTGCCTATGTTCTTAGTTAGTGAAGGCGAAGCATCAATTACCAAGTTGTTTGATTTGTAGATTGGCCAATCCTGAGTAGAGGTGAGAGCGGATTACCATGAATTTTGTAGTGGGCTGCCTCTCACCTCTTGTGGTCCCAATGACATTTGGGTCATTGTAGACTGATTGACCTAGTCAGCTCATTTCATTCCTATTTAGATGTCCTTCAGTGCCGAGAGGTTAGCCCGTATCTATGGGTACGAGATAGTCCATCTGCATAGTGTGCCCATCTCTATTATTTAGTATTGGGGTTCCATGTTCATTTATAGCTTTTGGAGAGCTTTTTAAAGGGAGTTGGGTACTCAGGTAGGTCTTAGTACAACCTTTCATCTGCAGACAGATAGTCAGTTAAAGTGTAGGATTCAGGTACTTGAGAATATGCTTCAAGATTGTGTTATGGATTTTGGATGCCAGTGGGAGGAGCACTTAGCCTTGGCAGAGTCCGCTTATAATAACAGTTATCATTAGTGTATTAAGATGGTGCCTTTTGGCGCTTTGTATGGTAGGTGGTGCTGTTCTCCGATAGAATGGTTTGAGACTTTTAAGATTAGACCCCGTCATTAGATAGAGTCAAGGTGATTCAGGACAGGTTGAGAGCAGCTCAGAGTAGGCAGAAGGCTTATGTAGACTATAGGCTTCGTGTCTTGAGATTTGGAGTTGGTGATTGGGTATTTGATAATGCTAATCTCAATCCATGATTTGTGGAAGGGCGATCGTTGTCAAGTTTATTAACCCAACGTAAGTTGGGGTCTAATCCTCGAGGAGTGGAATTAGTCTTCAAATCCTATGGGTGTTAATAACTACTAAAGAAATACCCTTAATGTAAATGAAATACATGAATTAAAATTATGGGGGAATGGTTTGGAATAGTTCTTTTATCAAGATCTACTCAAATAACTAATTAAAGGCTACAAATGTGGATAAGATATCAAAATGAGACAAGTCTTGCGATTATGTTTTCCTAGGGGAAATTTATACATGGGTTCATGACAGTCGAATGCAAATTCTATTAGGGGATTCTTGATGCTAGTTTTTCAACCAAACCTCAAGATTATCACACTTGGACCCTTTTGGATACCTCAAGGATATTCAAAGCTGACACGACTCGAACTAGGGCCTTATCGTAATTGGCATCCTAAGTCCAACAAGGATCGAAGACTGCCTCCATTACCCAACCTAATCTCTAAACACCTGCCCTGAATTGGATAAAGTCCAAACATATAACAAGATAGAGTGTTTAGAAACACAAAGACTTTGGGATTAGGGTCACGACCGTGACCAACCCAACCATTCAATGCCAACCAACAACCATAACCAAACCAAAATAATAACCAAGTTCATGTCTATAACATAATATAATAGGATGGAATAATCATAAAAACAGTCAAACGGTCTCATCCCCAATACCAATGCCAGTAGTAAGGCTAACACCATTGCCGACACCGCCCATACCAATCCATAGTAGTTCCACAAAGCCTCAATCCGAAAGTAAAATAATATCCGATCGGGACATGCCCCTGATCATAACCTAAACCATAGTCTCTAAAATGACCAAAATAAGTAAAGACACCCATGAAATGAAATGAAGCATCTCAGAATATGGAAGGTCACCATTTCAATCCAATCGAGCTGATCCTAATTCTGATCACTAAGTAGGAGGAGTAGAATGGCTGGTTCTTGCACCACGTGGGGATACATAACCTAAAGATAGGTTAGCGTGTGAGTACTAGCATGAATTAAGGATAAGGATAAAATAATGCCAACCTTTAAAGCCAAGTAAATAACCATATGCATACACAATCATACATATATATGGATATATATATATATATATGTCCTTGTTGGGAAATGAAACTGGTTTAGCATACATTTAAAACCTTTAACCTGGGTGTGTGTTTCTTAACCATCCTAGAACCACCCATAGGCTATATGGGTCCAGTGTTACCCCCTGAACGGGACTCAATGCATGTAGCCACACGAACCAGAGATACCATAGGAGTAGGGGATTCCAGTGTACCCTTCGCTCTCCATGATAAATATATACAAATGTAACTTAAGGGTTCTTATGTACCCTATAAGTATGATATACGGTCACCATGATAAATCCTTATGTCAACAAATATGAGTTTCCAGTGTCCGTCCATTAGACTCACAACTTCACGATTAGCTATCACACCCGCCATTATTGCCCTATTAAAACTATTACCATACAACCAAACCACCATTTCTATTTATTAATAACCAAAGCTATAAGTAGTGGTATCACTAAGACAACTATAGCATGCAAAAAATGTCCTTAGCCAACCATTTATAGAAGAAGGGATTCCCATGTACCCACCGATTACATTATTATGTTGACATGGGGGAGTCCCATGTACCCCACAAGCATTTTATTATTAGTTTGCTTGGGGGATTCCTCAGTATCCCATAATGCTATTTAATTAAACCATAACCATGACCACCAAGACCTTATTATTTGACGATTTAAAACCACCCAAACTAATTAAGGTTCCATTACCAATTTATACCATGCAACAGTTACATTAAAAGTCCAACAATATAGTAAAAGCATTCTCATAGGTATTTTATCAAACATGTTAGGGGCATAGTATTTCCAAAGCAAAACCAAGTACCAATTAAGCATTCCCATGCAACCAATTGTTCAAACCACCATTATAATATGAATACCATAAGTAAAAGACATGGGAAACCATAACCAACTATTATAACCAAACCCCCAACATATATTTAAAAACCCAAAACCATAGCATAATTATGCCATGAAAAAGATTCATGAAACATGGCCTTAGTTCTAACTATCAATGAGGGAGGAGTAACATGCCTTAAATTACAAAGAATACGGAGAGAAACCACTCTTTACAAGCCCCAAATTGATCTTATTAACTAAATCATAGCCTTTCTTGACCCAAGAGCCTTTGAGAGAATTTGAGAGAGATTTTAAGTGTTTAAGATTAGAATAATAGGGTAAATGATGTCCCAAGAGTTATATAAGTCATAGGGTCTTAATAGGTTAAGAGGGGAATATCCAGATTACCCTCAACTTAAACTGTACAAAATTCCTACAGGAGGGTACGACCACCCCCCAAATCGTACCCTAAGGTACGAGTGGTACCCTTGTCTCTTACCCTAGGCTTCTCATTGGACCCCAACACTGTCTAATATACGACCACCCAAGCCAAACAATACAAAACCATATGATAAGTACGATAAAATTGTATCCTACGCAAAATAGGATCACCTAGGTTAAACATAGGAGCAATATACAATTGACATCTTACCACTAGTACCCCAAGATATGACTAGTAAGATCCATTCGTACCTTGGATAGAAACCAAACTAAACCACACTGGTTAACATACAACTGAGTCCACTAAATTATACCCTATCATACGACTAGTTCCCCCTAGTCGTATGATGTACAAAAACTAAAAACCTAGGAAATTTCTAAGGATAAAAAACCATGGTGTTTCAATTCTCCCTAACTTGGATCATTCATCCTCGATTGATGGAACAGGGCAGTACAAGCATGATTTACACCCCATTACCTCGACTCTAACCTTTAATTAAGTTAGGAAAAAAGATGCAAGGATTTAGTCTGCCCTTTAACTAAGTTAGAATACAAAAGTATGATAAAGAACACATACCTTCTGCACGAATCCTAGGAGCAGAAAACAATTACGGTTACTTGGACTTCATGTCCTTTTCCGTTTCCCAAGTAGCCTCTTCCATCATGTGGTTTAGCCATAGAATCTTAACTGAGGCCATATCCTTGGTTCGTAATTGATGAACCTACCGATCCAGGATCTCAACCATGATCTCTTCGTAAGACAGATAATCTAAGATACCCAACCCTTCCAAAAGAACAACCGATGAAAGATCACCTATACCTCTTCCCAATATAGAGGAATGGAAAACCAGATGAATGGAGCTCAAATTAGAATGCAACTCCAATTCATGCGCCACATTACCAATCCTTCTCAAAACCACATAAGGACCAATATACCGGGGACTGAGCTTTCCCTTCTTCCCAAGTCGCATTACTCCTTTTATGGGACACACCCTTTAGAACGCCCTATCCCCAACCTCAAACTCCAAGTCCTTACGCCTTACATCCGTATTAGACTTCTTGTAACTTTGGGCAGCCTTAAGCCTATTCCTAACACCATTACCTTCTCCATGGCCTGATAAACCAAATTTGGGCCAAACATCTCCACCTCACCAAGCTCAAACCACCGAATAGGAGGTCTACACCTCTTACCATACAATGCATCAAAAGAGGTCATCCCAATGCTAGAATGGTAACTATTATTGTAAGTAAACTCTTCAAGAGGTAGATGCTCAACCCAATTACAAATATAGTTAATTAGATATGCACAAAGCATATCCCCCAATGTCTGAATAGTCCTTTCTGCTTGCCCATCTATCTGTGGGTGGAAAGCAGTACTCAAACTAACCTTAGTACCCAATCCTTTTTGAAATAATTGCCAAAAATGAGATAAAAACTGCATACCCCGAACAGAGATGATAGAAATAGGTACCCCATACAGCTTTAAAATCTTATGAAGATACAACCTCGTTTAATCTTAGTCAAAAAGTTAGTCCACACTGGCAAAAAGTGAGCCAACTTTGTCATCCTATCCACGATGAACCAAACCAAATTAAATTGATTACGAGACCGAGGAAGATCGGTAAGAAAATCTATATTGATCATTTCCCACTTTCATTCAGGCAATTTAATTTCTTGATAAAATCCCCTGAGCCTTATGTGCTCAGCTTTTACTTGTTGACACACTATACACTTAGCGGCCACAAAATTAGCCACATCCCTTGTCATACCATTCCACCAATGCATCTCCTTGAGGTCATGAAATATTTTTGTCAAATTGAAATGAACAACATAGTGCAATTCATACACCTCAACTAATATCCTTTCTCGCAAACCATCGACATCGGGAACAAATAACCTCTATTGGTACCGTAAGGTAACATCACCATTAATCTTATATACCATCACCTTTTATCCACTAACTTCACTCTTGATTTTCACCAAGACAGGATCTAACATTTGCTTCTCCTTGATCTCTACACCAACAGACGATCGCACCACTTCCTATACCAATACACCGCCATTCTCAGAGTCTAAAAGTTTAACTCCAAATTAGAAAAGTAGTGAATATCCTTCACCAACTCCCTCTTATCCTTTTCCACATGAGCTAAAATTTTCATGGACAACCTACATAGAGCATCATCAACCATGTTAGGTTAACCTGGGTGGTAATGAAGACTCATATCATAGTCCTTCAGAAGCTCAAGCCATCTTTTCTGCCTGAGATTGAGCTCTTTCTGAGTGAACACATACCGTAGGCACTTATGATTAGAAAATATGTCCACATGCACTCCATACAAATAGTGCCGATAGATTTTCAGCACAAAAACCACATCTAATAACTCCAAATCATAAGTAGGATACTTTCTCTCATGGACCTTCAACTACCTAGAAACCTAGGCTATCTCCTTACCATGCTGCATCAACACACAATCAAGTCCTACCCAAGACGCATCAAAGTAAACCAAAAACCCCTCAGTGCTTTCAGGAAAAGTCAAAATTAGAGACGAAGTTAGCTTATCCTTCAGGTTTTTGAAACTACCCTCACAAGCATTCGAGTAAGAGAACTTTACCTTATTTTGAGTCAAGCAAGTCAACGAGCAACTATAGTCGAGAAACTTTCCATAAATCTCCTATAATACTTAGCCAAACCTAAGAATATCCAAATATCAATTGGAGTCCTGGGTTTAGTCCACTTCTTAAACACCGTAACCTTTTGTGGATCTACTATGATCCCTTCACCAGAAATAATATGAACTAGAAAAGTGATAACATTCAACTGACATTTATGTTTTGAGAATTTGGCATGCAACTGTTGCTCCTTCAAGGTCTGCAATACAATATATTCTTTAGATGCCCAGCTTATCTGCCAGTTGTCTAGCTGTAAAAGGAAGAGGTCAGTTCACAACTCTGAAAGCTAAAGACAAAGTGAGGAAGAGAGCTACAGTGCCAATCCTCAATTGACAGCAACTCCATCCTAGCGAAGTAAAATCTCTGCCCCTATTGCTCGATTGACCTGATCAGGCACTCGCTCTTTCCTACTTTTGATAGAAGAATAAGAGCACAAGTCATCTAAGAGCACAAGTCATCCCTAGTAGTATACTACAATATCTCTATATCTCTTACAAAATGAGTTTGATAAAGAAATTCATGATAATCTTATTCAAAAATGAACATAGTATCTCATCCACCCTTAAGAGAGAAAAACATCAGAAGTCATATCCACATAGAGTAGCTAGGGCTAGAGCAATAATTTTATTACTTCCAGCTGACTGAAAGGGAGAATAAGACTCTTTATTTGCCTTAGTTTGTGAAAGACCCGCCTTTAACTAGAGCTCATAAATCAGGACACATAACTATAAGAGAGTAGCTGCCCGCCCAAATTGATTGGCATAATCCACCTCACTTTTAGAGTAAAACAAGATGTCATCTATGAACACAATGATAAACAGATCCAGAAACTGAAGAAAGACCCTATTCATTAAATACATGAATACAACAGGAGCATTAGTCAAACCAAAAGACATAACTAAGAACTCAAAGTACCCATACTGAGTACGGAAAATCATCTTAGGGATATACACTGCCCTAATCTTAAGCTGATGATACCTTGACCAAAGATCGATCTTATAAAAGAATTTAGAACCTTGCAACTAGTTAAATAAGTCTTCTATCCTAGGAAGAGGATACTTGTTCTTAACTGTCACCTTATTCAACTGCCGATAGTCAATGCAGTTTTGAAAGGAACCGTCTTTTTTACGTATGAATAACACCGGTGCACCCCATAGGGACACACTAGGATGGATAAAACCTTTAACAAAGGGATTCCTAAGTTGCTCCTTGAGTTTCTTCAACTCAGCTGGAGCTATTCTACAAGGGGGAACAGAAATTGGAAAAATATCTAAAATAAGATCAATCCCAAACTCAATCTCCCTATCTGGAGGAACACCAGGAAGGTCATCAGGAAAGACCTTTGGAAACTCATTCACCACCGGAACCAAATGCAAAGAAGGACCCTGCAAGTAAGAATCTTTAGCCTAGACTAGATGACAGATACACCATTTGGAGATTAATCTCTGAACTCTAAGATAAGATATAAACTTCCCCTTAGGAGCTAGGGAACTACCTTCCCACTCAATAAATGGCTCATTAAGGAACTTAAAGACAACCTTATGAGCTCGAAAATCAAACAACATATAGAATAAGTGTAACCAATCCATCCCCAGAATAACATCAAAATTCACCCCATCTAGTTTATATAAATCAACCAAAGTCTCTTTACTACCAAATGATACCACACACCCTCTATAAACTCTTTTAATAGTAATAGAGTGACCTACAGAGGTAGAAACAAAAAAAGATCTGAAATAACCTCAGGATAAAAAAAATACATAGCCACAAATGGATTCATATAAGAGAGAGTGGACCCTAAACAAAGTAAATAATACACGTCATGAGAAAGGAGTTGCAGCGTACCAGTCATAACATTAGGCGATGCCTCAGACTCCTGTCGGGATACAAGAGCATATAATCGATTCCAGCCTGTGCTGGCACCAGAAGTAGAAACAAATGCAAAAGTAGCACCTCTAGGCACAGGAGTAGATGAAGAGCCAATCGAAACCTTATTTGCCCCCGAAGCTACCTTACTAACCAGGCAGTTTCTAACCATATAGACTGGATAACCATATTTGAAGCAACTGTCCCTCCACTCATTATAGAAACCCAAATGTAACCGACAACTGAACCTATAATAACGACAAAATAAAGTCAACTAAGCCCTACTAGCCTGAGGTTGGGTACCTTTTCCCCTAAAGTTATTGCCACCCTGCTGGAGCCTGTCACCCGATAGTTTTAAATAGGGAGCACTAGCTGTGAAGAAAGAACCAAAACTCCCAAAGTTATTCTTTAGCCACTTACCCCCATATCTACCAATTTATTATATACCACTCTACTTAGAGAACCTAAAATTCTTTCTGTACTTTTCCCCTACCTCTATTTTTTTCCTTTTTTCCTCTTCCACCAGTTGCATATGAGCAGCCAACCTAGAGATATCTATTTCCATTATCAGCAAAGCCATCTTACTTTTAAGGATCAACTCATGATAAAGTCCTAAATCAATCTTTCTTATCTTGGCCCTTATATCAGACACTAATTCTGGTGCATACCTAGAAAACTTGTGAAATTTCAAGGCATATTTATTGATCGACATATTCCCCTATTTCAGATTAACAAATTCCTCCGCTTTTGCTTACCTTAACTCTTGAGGAAAGAAGAAAGCTAGAAATTCATTAGAGAAAGTATCCTACAGATATAACTCATCCATATCACCCTTTGCCCTATCCCATTCCTCATACCATTGGTATATCATATCTTTAGCTGATAGAAAGCAAAATTTACCCCAATCACATTCATTGCCTGCATCACCCTGAAGATCTTGTCCATCTCATTAAGAAAAACCTGAGGATCCTCCTCCACCTTAACAGTAGTAAAGGTTGGAGGACTCTTCATCATGAACTGGCCAACCTTTGTGAATTCAGAAGATGGAGTACTAGATACACCACACTCATCCTGAGAAGCTACCAACTGAGAAATAATATGAATCAACTGGCGAAACTCAATATTCATCACATTAGCCTGAGGAGGACTAGAGAGAACAAATGGAACTTAGGAATAATTAGGGATGAGACCCCTAAACAGAGTATGGATCCCATGAGTAGAGTGTGTCCTATCAATATTATCCTCTGTTAGGACAGAGGATTTTCCATATGTCTCAGATCATCAAGGCATGATCTAAAAAGTGAACAAATAGGAATTAGAAAAGATTCTAGGACATAGACTCTAAGGTTAAAAATAGAAAAAAAAGAAAAAAAATGTTCCTAAATGCCTTGTAGCCTCTTTCTTATGAGTATGGCACACTACATACCCATAAACGAGACTCCACTTGACACAGCTTTGTGGAATCCTAATTGACCATAAACCTTGCTTTGATACAACCTTGACACGACCAGGACCAGAGACCAGCCCCGATACTCAACCTAACCTCCAAACACATACCCTGAGTTGGATAAAGTTTGAACATATAACAAGATAGCGTGTTTAGAAACACAAAGAATTTGGGATTAGGATCACAGCCTTGACCAACCTAAACAAGCCCAACTATCCAATGCCAACCAACAACCATAACCAAACCAAAATAATAACCAAGTTTATGTCCATAACATAACATAATAGGATAGAACAATCATAAATACAGTCAAACAATATCATCCCTAATACCAATACCAATACTAAGGCTGACACCAATTCCAAAACCACCTATACCAACCTATAGTAGTTTCATAAAGCATCTATCCAAAAGTAAAACAATATTCGATCGGGATATGCCCCTAACTATAACAAAAACCATAGTCCCTAAAATGACCAAAATAAGTATACACATCCATGACATGAAATAGAGCCTTCTGAAATTTGAAATCTTACCACTTTAATCCAATCAAGCTGATCTTAAATCCAATCACTAAGTAGAAAGGGTAGAATGGCTTATTCTTGCATCACGTGGGGATACATCGCTCGAAGATAGGTTAGCGGGTGAACACTAGCATGCACTTAGTATAAGGGTAAAATAATGCTGAACTTTAAAACAAAGTAAATGACCATATGCATACATAATCATACATATATAGATAGATACATATATATATATATATCCATGCTGGGAAAGAAAACTAGATTTAGCATGTATTTAAAACCTTTAACATGGGTATGTATAGCTTAACCATCCTAGAACCACCCATGGGCTATATGGGTCCAGCGTTACCCCTTGAATGAGCCCCAATGCGTATATCCACATGAATCGAAGATACCATAAGAGTAGGGGATTCTAGTGTACCCTTCACACTCTCTGATATATATATACAAGTGTAACTTAGGGGATTTCGGTGTACCCCAAAAGTATCATATATGGTCGCCATGACCAATCCTTATGTCATCTAACATGAGTTTCCAATGTACGTCCATTGGACTCACACCTTCATAGTTTGCTATCACACCCTGCTATTATTGCCCAACCAAAACTATTACCACACAACCAAACCACCAATTCTATTTATTAATGACCAAGTCTATAAGTAATGGTATCGTCATAACAACTATAGCTTGTAAACAATTTCCTTAGCCAATCTTTTATAGAAGAAGGGATTCCCATGTACCCATTGATTACATTATTAAGTTGACTTAGGGGAGTCTTATGTACCCCATAAGCATTTCATTATTAAGTTTGATTATGGGATTCCCTTGTACCCCACAAGGCTATTTAATTAAACCATAAACATGACCACCAAGACCTTACCATTTAACTATTTAAAACCATCCAAACCAATTTAGGCTCCATTACCAACTTATACCATGCAATAGTTACATTAAAAATCCAATAATATAGTAAAAGCATTCTCATAGGTATTTTATCAAACATGTAGGGGGCATAGTATTTCCAAAGCCAAACCAAGTACCAATTAACAATTCTCATGCAACCAATTGTTTAAACCACCATTATAATATGAAAACCGTAAGTAGACATGGAAAAATCATAACCAACCGTTATAACCAAAACCCCCAACATATATTTGAAAACCTAAAACCATAACACAATTATGCCATGAAAATAATTCATGAAACGTGCCCTTAGTTGGAACTAACAACGAGGGAGGAGTAACATGCCTTATATTATGAAGAAGATGGAGAGAAACCACCCTTTGTAAGCCCCAAATTGATCCAATTGATGAAACCCTATCCTTTCTTAACCCAATATCATTTGAGAGAATTTGAGAGAAAGTTTAAGAGTTTAAGATTAGAATAATAGGGTAAATGATATCCCAAGAGTGATATAAGTCATGGTGCCTTAATAGGTTAAGAGGGGAAATATCCAGATTACCCTCAACTTAAACTATACAAAATTCTTGAAGGAGGGTACGACCACCCCAAATCGTACCTTATGGTATGAGTGGTATCCTTGTATCCTACCATAAGCCTCTCCATGGACCCCAACACTATCCAACATATGATCACCCAAGCCAAACTGTACCCAACCATATGATAAGTACTATGAAACCATGCCCTAGGCAAAATAGGATCACCTAGGTTAAACAAAGGGCAACATATGATTGATATCTTACCACTAGTACCCCAAGATACGACTAGTTCATACCTTCGACAAAAACCAAACTAAACCACACTAGTTAACATAGACTAAGGCCATCAAACCATACCCTATCATACGTCTAGTACCCCCTAGTCGTATGATGGCAAAAAATTATAAACCCAGGAAATTTCTAAGGATCAAAACCCAGGGTGTTTCACATGAAAATCCACCTAATACATCAATTGGGTATCCCTACTTCTAGGAAGATGCGCATGACCTAGCTAATTCTCAATCTACCCTTAGTTTCTAAGAGAATGAAAAGGGAATAAGCTACATTTAACTATTGTTCACTAATGCCTTATCCCCCATATCCCTCTTTCAAGAATGATATAGGATCCAAAAGTATACCTACATCCCTTTTTCAAAGATAATGCAATATCTCCCCCTTGAGAACATCTTTCCTCGAATAAAACTAGAACACGATCTCATGACTAACATGACTAATGGCTAAATATAACAGAATGAACATGAAAATATAATGCATGACTAATAAGATGAATTCATGTATATCTTATGGATGGCTGATAACTGACTTATGAGTACATGACTGAATAGTTTTATGAACTAAACTTCTCGCATTAAGAATGCATGTCTGATGTATAATTACATGACTACACTGATATATGCATGCATGATTGAATATCCAAGGGTACTTAGAACTAAGTTCATAATAGGGATCTTAGTAGGGAACTGAGTAAGTTTAAGAAAACTGTTACATGACTGAAAAGCACTGATGACCCCATGATTATGCTAGAAGTATGCATGAAGTGGAACCTAAGAACATGACTAAGGCATAACCATGACATATAAACAGAATTTCGTGAAATGAACTTCGCCTCTAGATACTTGGCCCATAGCTGAGGTTTGGACTTTAGGGGTTAACTTATGATTAACCTCTAGTATGAACTAGATTCTTTATTCGAAGAGAATAGAGGGCTTGTTTCTTGAGTGTTTTGTAGAGTAATTGAGTATAAGTTGCTGAATTATGTCAAAATCTCATGCTATAAGGCTAATATAGGGCGGGAAATTGAGCCTTTTATCCCTCGAACACGTATTTATTTTTTGAGAAAATTTCTTGATTTTCATCATTGGCACGACCCGCCACTATCGCACCAAGTCACTTGAAAGTAACAAATAAGAAGTTGCACGGTGGCGCGACGCTGAGCTATCACGTCGCCACCTTTTCTGCGACTTAGAAGTTTGGCACTATGCACTACTATTGCGGAACAATACTGGAATTTAGCCATTGCCATTTGAGCTATCTCCGCAATGCGCTGAAGGCTCGGATGACACATTGTCTTACTAAAAAGTCTCTAACTCTTCACCCGGTAGTCGAATTTAGGTGAATTTGGTATCGATGAAAAATAATTTAATTTCCTACATGAAATAGTAAAAAACATAAAAATACCACGTGTACAAAAGTGGATTCATATTTCAAATTAATATTCTAACATTCTTGGGAAACTTTTCTAGCTTTGAAAAGTACGTGTTATTGCAATATCTCTCCTTTCAGGACATTCGTCCTCGAATGAGACTGGAACACGATCTCATGACTAATATGACTAATGGCTAAATTAAACATAATGAACATGCAAATCTGATGCATAACTAATAATATGAATTCATGTATATCAGAAGCATCGCTGATAATTGACTTATGTGTACATGATTGAATATTCAGATGAACTGAAATTCTCGCATTGAGAATGCATGTCGGATGCAATTACTTGACTACACTGATATATTCATGCATGAATGAATATGCAAGGGTACTTAGTATGAAGTTCATAATAGGGATCTGAGCAAGGAACTGAGTAAGTTTAAGAAAACTATTATGTGACTGAAAAGCACTAATGACCCCATGATTATGCTAGAAGTATGCATGAACTGGAACCTGAGAACATGACTAAGGTAGAACCATGACATATTAACTAAATTTCATGAAATGAACTAAACATCTGGATACTTAGCCCATAGCAGAGGTTGGGACTTTGGGGGTTAAGTCATGATTACCCTCTAGTATGGACTGGATTCTTTATTCGAAGAGAAAAGTAGGCTAGTTTCTTGAGAGTTTTTTTAGATTAATTAAGTGAAGGTTGTTGAATTATGGAAAAATCTCATGCTATAAGACTTATATAGGGCGATAAATTGTGCCTTTTAACCCTAGGACACATATTTAATCTCAGAGAAAATTTCCCGATTTCTATCCTTGGAACGACGTGCCACTATCGCGCTAAATCACTGGAAAGTAACAAATGGGAAGATGCACGGTGGCGCGATGCGGAGCCATCACGTTACGAACTTGTCTACGACCTGGAAGTTTTCCGCGATGCGCTACTATCATGGAGCAACACTGGAAAATGACAATTTCCATTTGAGCTTTCTCCGCGATGCGCTGAAGGCTCGGGTGACACACTTTCTCACTAAAAAGGCTCTAACTATTCACCCAGCTGTCAGATTTGGGTGAATTTGGTATCGATGGAAAGATAATTGAATTTCCCACTTGAAAAAAGTAAAAATCTTGAAAATACCACGTGTACATGAGTGGATTCATCATTCAAAGAAATATTCTAAATTCTTAGGGAACTTTTTGATCTAGGAAAAGTACGGGGTATTGCAATATCTCCCCCTTGAGGACATTCATCCTTGAATAAGTTTAGAACGCGATCTAATGACTAATATGACTGATGGGTAAATATAACTAACTGAAGATGAAAATATGACGCATGACTAATAAGACGAATTCATGCATATCTGATGCATGGCTGATAATTGACTTATGAGTACATGACTGAATATTTAGATAAACTGAACTTCTTGCATAGAGAATACATGTCTGATGCATAATTACATAATTGCACTGATATATGCATGTATGACTGAATATGCAAGGGTACTTAGTACCAAGTTCGTAATAGGGATCTGAGCAGGGATCTGAGTAAGTTTTAGGAAAACTGTTACGCGGCTGAAAAGAATTGATGACCCCATAATTATGCTAGAAGTATGCATGAACTGGAATCTGAGAACATGACTAAGGCTAAATGATGACATATAAACTAAATTTCATGAAATGAACTGAGCCTCTGGATACTTGTCCCATAGCTGAGGTTGGGACTTTGGGGGTTAACTTATGATTACCCTCTGGTATGAACTAGATTCTTTATACGAAGAGAATAGAGGACTTGTTTCTTGTGTGTTTTTTAGAGTAATTGAGTATAAGTTGCTGAATTATGGCAAAATCTCGTGCTATAATGCTTATATAGGGTGGGAATCGATCCTTTTAACCCTAGGACACATTTAATTTTTGAGAAAATTTCTCAACTTTAATCCTTGGTACGACGCACCACTATTGCGCCAAATGAATGAAAAGTGACAAATGGATAGTTGCACGGTGGCGCGACATGGAGCTATCGTATTACCAGCTTGTCTGCATCCTAGAAGTTTGGCTCGAAATGCCACTATCATGGAGCAACACTGGAAATGGACAATTTCCATTGGAGCTATCTCCGCGATGTGCCGAAGGCTCGGGTGACACACTGTCTCACTAAAAGGACTCTAACTGTTCATCCGAGCTTCTGATTTGGGCGAATTTGGTATTGATGGAAAGCCAATTAAATTTCCCACATGAAAAAAGACAAAGTCATAAAAATATTGCATGTACAAAATCGAATTCATCTTAAAAAGGAATATTCTAGCATTTTTAGGAAACTTTTCGAGCTCCGTAAAGTACGGGGTATTGCAATATCTCCCCTTGAGAACATTCTTCCTCGAATGATACTGGAACAGGATCTCATTACAGATATGAGTAATGGCTAAATATAAAATACTAAATATGCAAATTTGATGCATGACTAATAATATGAATTCATACATATCTGAAGCATGGCTAATAACTGACTTATGAGTACATAACTGAATATTCTGATGACTGAACTTCTCGCATTACGAATGCATGTCTGATGCATAATTACATGACTTCACCGAAATATGCATGCATGACTGAATATCCAAGGGTACTTAGAACCAAGTTCATAATAGGGATCTTAGTAGGGAACTGAGTAAGTTTAAGTAAACTGTTACGTGACTGAAAAGCACTGATGACCCCATGATTATGCTAGAAGTATACATGAAATGGAACCTGAGAAAATGACTAAGGCTGAACCCTGACATATAAATTGAGGTTGGGAGTTTAGGGGTTAACTTATGATTACCCTCTAATATGAACTGGATTCTTTATTCGAAGAGAACAGAGGGCGTGTTTCTGGAGAGTTTTTTTGAGTAATTGAGTACAAGTTGCTGAATTATGGTAAAATCTCGTGCTATAAGGCTTATATAGGGTGGGAAATCGAGCCATTTAACCCTAGGACCCATATTTAATTTCTGAAAAAATTTCCTGATTTTCATCCATGTCACGACGCGCCACTATCGCGCCAAGACATTGGAAAGGTACAAATGGGAAATTGCACGGTGGCGCGATGCGGAGCTATCGCGTTGCCACCTTGTATACAACCTAGAAGTTTTACAACGCACCACTATCGCGGAGAAACACTTGAAATTGAAAATTTCCATTTAATCTATCTCCGCAACGTGCTGAAGGCTCAGGTGAAACATAGTCTCATTAAAAATGCTCTAACTCTTCAATCGGGTGTCAGATTTTTGAGAATTTGGTCTCGATGGAAAGGTAATTGAATTTGCAACATGAAAAAAGTGAAAATATTGAAAATACCATGTTTACAAAAGTGGATTCACCTTTCAAACAAAGATTCTAACATTCATGGGAAACTTTTGGAACTAGGAAAAGTATGGGGTATTGCACTATCTCCCCTTGAGGACATTCTTCCTCGAATGAGACTGAGCCTCTGGATACTTGACCCATAGCTTAGGTTGGGACTTTGGGGGTTAACTTATAATTACCCTATATTATGAACAGGATTCTTTATACGAAGAGAACAGATGGCTTGTTTCTTGAGAATTTTTTAGAGTTATTGAGTATAAGTTGCTGAATTATGGCAATATCTTGTGCTAAAAGGATTATATAAGGCGGGAAATAGAGCCTTTTAACCCTAGGACACGTATTTAATTTCTGAGAAAATTTCTAAATTTTCATCCTTGGCACAACGCGAGACTATCGCGCCAAGTCACTGAAAAGTGAAAAATGGGAAAATACACAGTGGCTCGATGCGAAGATATCGCTTTGCCACCTTGTATAGGACTTGGAAGTTTTGTGCGACGTGCCACTATGATGAATCAACTCTGGAAATTGAAAATTTCCATTTGAGCTATCTCTGTGACGCGCTGAAGGCTCGGGTAACACACATTCTCAATTAAAAGGCTCTAACTCTTCACCCGGGTGTCAGATTCGGGCAAATTTAGTATCGATGGAAAGATAATTAAATTTCCCACATGAAAAAAGTTAAAATCTTGAAAATCCCATGTGTACAAAAGTGCATTCACCTTACAAAGAAATATTCTAACATTCTTGGGAAACTTTTAGAGTTAGGAAAAGTATGGGGTATTGCAATATCTCCCCTTGAGGACATTCCTCCTCGAATGATACTGGGACACGATCTCATGACTGATGGCTAAATATAACATACTACACATGCAAATCTAACGCATGACTAATAAGATGAATTCATGCATAACTAATGCATGGCTGATAATTAACTTATGAGTACATGACTGAATAATTAGATGAACTGATCTTCTCGCATTGAGAATGCATGTAATATGCAAAATTACATGACTACACTGATATATGCATGCATGACTGTATATGCAAAGGTACTTAATACCAAGTTCATAACGGGGATCTGAGCAAGGAACTGAGTATGGTTAAGAAAACTGTTACATGGCTGAAAAGCACTGATGAACCCATGATTATGCTAGAAGTATGAATGAATTGGAACTTGAGAACATGACTAAGGTTGAACCATGACATATAACTTGATTTTCGTGAAATAAACTGAGCCTCTAGACACTTCGGCCATAACTTTAGGGGTTAACTTATGATTACCCTCTAGTATGAACTGGATTCTTTATTCGAATAGAACAGACGGCTTGTTTCTTTAGAGTTTTTTTAGAGTAATTGAGTATAAGTTGCTGAATTATGGCAAAATCTCATGCTATAAGGATTATATAGGGCGGGAAATTGAGCCTTCTAATCCTAGGACACGTATTTAATTTCTGAGAAAATTTCCCAACTTTCATCCTTAGCACGACATGCCATAATCATGCCAAGTCAATGGAAAGTTAAAAATAGGAAGTTGCACGGTGGCACGATGCAGAGGTATCGCGTTGCCACCTTGTCTAAGACCTATAAGTTTGGTGCGATGCTCCACTATCGCAGAGTAACACTGGAAATTAACAATTTCCATTTGAGCTAACTCCGCGACGTGATGAAGGCTCGGGTGACACACTATGTTGCTAAAAAGGCTCTAACTATTCACCCGATTGTCACATTTGGGTGAATTTGGTATTGATGGAAAGCTTGTTAAATTTTCCATATGAAAAAAAGTAAAAATATTAAAAATACCACATGTTCAAAAGTGGAATCATCTTTCAAAGAAAGATTCTAACATTCTTGGGAAACTTTTTGAGCTAAGACAAGTATAGGGTATTACAATATCTCCCCCTTGAGGACATTGGTCCTCGAATGAGACTGGAACATGATCTCATGACTGACATGACTGATGGCTAAATATAACATACTGCAAATACAAATCCGATGCATGAGAAATAAGATGAATTCATGCCTATCTGATGCATGGCTGATAATTTACTTATTAGTACATGACTGAATATTCAAATAAACTAAACTTCTCATATTTAGAATGCATGTCTTATGCATAATTACATGGTTTCACTTATAGATGCCTGCATGACCGAATATGTAAAAGTACTTACTACAAATTTTGTTATGGGGATCTGAGCAGGGAACCAAGTAAGTTTAAGAAAACTATTACGTGATTGAAAAACCCTGATAACCCCATAATTATGCTAGAAATATGCATGAACTGGAACCTGAGAACATGACTAACGCTGAACCATGAAATACGAACTAAATTTTGTGAAATGAACTGAGCCTCTGGATACTTGGCCCATAGCTGAGGTTGGGACTTTAGGGGTTAACTTATGATTACCCATTAGTATGAATTGGATTCCTTATTCGAAGAGAATAGATGGCTTGTTTCTTGAGAGTTTTTTAGAGTAATTGAGTATAAGTTATTTAATTATGGCTAAATCTAGTGCTATAGGGCTTATATAGGGTGGGGAATCAAACCTTTTAACCCTAGGACACGTATTTAATTTCTGAGAAAATTTCCTGATTTTCATCTTTGGCACGACGCTCTACTATCACGCCAAGTCACTTCAAAGTGACAAATGGGAAGTTGCACGGCGGCGCGATGCAGAGCTATTGCGCTACCACCATGTCTGCGACCTGGAAGTTTGGTGCAACGCGCTATTATCACGGAGCAACACTGGAAATTGATAATTGCCATTTGAGCTATCTCCACGATGCGCTGAAGGCTTAGGTGATACACTGTCTCACTAAAAAGGTTCTAACTCTTCACCAGGGTGTCGGATTTGGACGGATTTAGTATCGATGGAAAGCGTATTGAATTTGCCATATGAAAAAAATTGAAAATATTAAAAATTTTACTTGTAAGAAAGTGGATTACTCTTTAAAAGATATATTCTAAAATTCATCTAATGCATGACTAATAAGATGAATTCATGGATATCTGATGCATGGCTGATAATTGACTTATGAGTACATTACTAAATATTCAGATGAACTGAACTTCTCACATTAAGAATGCATGTCTGATGCATAATTACTTGACTGCACTGATATATGCATGCATGACTGTATATGCAAGGGTACATAGTACCAAGTTCGTAATTAGGATCAGAGTAAGTTTAAGAAAACTATAACTTGACTGAAAAGCACTTATGACCCCATTATTAAGGTTGAAGTATGCATGAACTGGAACCTGAGAACATGATTAACGTTGAACCATGACATGAATTTCGTGAAATGAACTGAGCCTCTAGATAATTGGCACATAGCTGAAGTTGGGACTTTGGGGATTAACTTATGATTACCCTCTATTATGGACTGGATTCTTTATTCGAAAAGAATGGAGCACTTGTTTCTTTAGAGTTTTTTAGAGTAATTGAGTATAAGTTGCTGAATTTTGGCAAAATCTCATATTGTAAGGCTTTTATATAGGGAAGTAAATCAAGCCTTTTAACCCTAGGACACGTATTTAATTTCTGAGAAAATTTCTCAATTTTCATCCTTGGTACGACGTGCCACTATCACTCCAAGTCACTGGAAAGTGATAAATTTGAAGTTACATAGTGGAGCAATGCGTAGCTAACGCGTTGCCAACTTTTCTACAACATGGAAGTTTGGCGCAACGCGCCACTATCGTGGAATAAACCTAGAAATTTAAAATGCCATTTGAGCTATCTCCGCGATGCGCTGATGGCTCGAGTGATAAACTGTCTCACTAAAAAGGCTCTAACTCTTCACCCGGGCGTCAGATTTGGGCAAATTTGGTATAGATGGAAAGCTAATTGATTTTCCCACTTGAAAAAAGTTAAAATCTAGAAGATACCATGGGTACAAAAGTGAATTCATCTTTCAAAGAAAGATTCAAACATTCTTGGGAAACTTTTTAATCTAGGAAATGTATGGGGTATTGCAATATCTCGCCCTTCAGGACATTCATCCTCGAATAAGACTGGAACATAATCTCATGACAGACATGACTGATGGCTAAATATAACATACTGAATATGCAAATCTGATGCATAACTAAAAAGCTGAATTCTTGCATATCTGATGAAGGACTGATAATTGACTTATGAGTACATGACTGAGTATTTTGATGAATTGAACTTCACGTATTGAGAATGCATGTCTGATGCATAATTACATGACTGCACTGATATATGCTTGCATGACTAAATATGCAAGGGTACTTAGTACCAAGTTCATAACGGGGATCGGAGTAGGGAACTGAGTATGTTTAAGAAAACTGTTACATGACTGAAAAGCGATGATGACCCCATGATTATTCTAGAAGTATGTATGAACTAGAACCTGAGAACCTACCTAACTTCGAACCATGAAATATAAACTGAATTTCGTGAAATGAACTAAGCCTTTGGATACTTGGCCCATAGCTGAGGTTTTGACTTTGGGGGTTAACTTATGATTACCCTCTATTATGAACTAGTTTCCTTATTCCAATAGAACAGAGGGCTTGTTTCTTGAGAGTTTTTTAGAGTAATTGAGTACAAGTTGCTGAATTATGGATAAATCTCGTGTTATAAGACTTATATAAGGTGAGAAATCGAGCCTTCTAACCCTAGGACATATTTAATTTCTGTGATAATTTCTAAATTTTCATCCACAAACGACGTGCCACTATGGTGCCAAATCACTGGAAAGTGACAAATGGGAAGTTGCACGGTGGAATAATGTAGAGCTATCGCGTTGCCACCATGTCTATGACCTGAAAGTTTGGCACGACGCGCCACTATCGTGGAACAACACTGTAAATTGAAACTTGCCATTTGAGCTATCTCTACGATGCACTAAAAGCTCGGATGACACTATCTTATTAAAAAGTCTCTAACTCTTCATCCGGGTGTTGAATTTGGGCGAATTTGGTATAAATGGAAAGATAGTTGAATTTCACACATGAAATAGTAAAAATCTTTGAAATACCGCATGTACATAAGTGGATTCATCTTTCAAAGTAAGATTCTAACATTCTTGGGAAATTTTTCTAGTTTAGAAAAGTACGGGCTATCGCAATATCCCTCCTTGAGGACATTCGTCCTCGAATGAGACTAGAACACGATTTTATGACTGACATGAATGATAGCTAAATAAAACATACTGAACATGCAAATCTGATACATGACCAATAAGATGAATTCGTGTATATCTAAAGCATGGCTGATAATTGACTTATAAGTACATTATTGAATATTAAGATAAACTGAACTTCTCGCATTGAGAATACATGTCTGATGCATAATTACATGACTACACTGATATTTTCAAGCATAACTGAACATGTAAAGGTACTTAGTACCAAGTTCATAATGGGGATTTGAGCAAGGAACTGAGTAAGTTTAAGAAAACCATTACGTGATTGTAAAGCACTGATGACACCATGATTATGCTAGAAGTTTGCATGAACTGGAACCTGAGAACATGACTAAGGCTGAACCATGACATATAAACTAAATTTCATGAAATAAACTGAACATCTGGATTCAGGGCCCATAGCTGAGGTTGGGACATTTGGGAATAAGTTATGATTACCCTCTAGTATGAACTGGATTCTTTATTCGAAGAGAAAAATGGGCTAGTTTCTGGAGTGTTTTTTTAGATTAACTAAGTAAAAGTCGCTGAATTATGGAAAAATATCGTGTTATAAGGCTTATATAGGGAGACAAATCGAGCCTTTTAACCCTAGGACATATATTTAATTACTGAGAAAATTTCTCGATTTTCATCCTTGGCATGACGCGCCACTATCGCGTCAAATCACTGGAAAGTGACAACTGAAAAGTTACACGGTGGCACGACGTAGAGCTATCATGTTACCACTTTTTTGCTACCTGAAAGTTCGGCACGACGTGATAATATTGTGGAGCAACACTGGAAATCAACAATTTTCATTTGCGCTCTCTCCGCAATGCGCTGAAGGCTCGGGTGACACACTGTCTAGCTAAAAAAGCACTAACTCTTCACTCGGGTGTTAGATTTAGGCGAATTTGGTATAGATCAAAAGCGAAGTAAATTTCCCACTTGAAAAAAGTGAAAATCTTGAAAATACCATGTGTACAAAAGTGGATTCATCATTCAATAAAATATTCTAACATTCTTGGGTAACTTTTCAATCTAGGAAAAGTACGGGGTATCGCAATATCTCTCCCTTGAGAATATGTATCTGATGCATAATTACATGATTGCACTAATATATGCATGCATGACTGAATATGCCCAGGTACTTAGTACCAAGTTTGTAATGGGGATCTGATCAGGGATCTGAGTAAGTTTAAGAAAACTATTACGTCACTGAAAAGAACTAATGACCCCATGAGCATGCTAAAAGTATGCATGAACTGGAACCTGAGAACATGACTAAGGCCAAACCATGACATATAAACTGAATTTCATGAAATTAACTGAGGCTCGGGATACTTGGCCCATAGCTGAGGTTGGGACTTTGGGGGTTAACTTATGATTACCCTTTAGTTTGAACTGTATTCTTCATTTGAAGAGAACAGAGGACTTGTTTCTTATTAGTTTTTAGAGTAATTGAGTATAAGTTGCTGAATTATAGTAAAATCTCATGCTATAAGGCTTATATATGGCGGGAAATCGATCCTTTTAACCCTAGGACACATATTTAATTTCTGAGAAAATTTCTCAAATTTAATCCTTGGCACGACGCACCACTATCGCTTCAAATCAATGGAAAGTGACAAATGGATAGTTGCACAGTGAGGCGACGTTGAGCTATCACGTTACCACCTTGTATACGACCTAGAAGTTTGGCATGACGTGCCACTATCGCAGAGCAACACTGGAAATTGACAATTTCCATTTTAGCTATCTCCGCGATGCGCTGAAGGCTCAGGTGACACACTATCTCACTAAAAAGGCTCTAATTCTTCACCCGACTATTGGATTTGGTCGAATTTTGTATCGATGAGAAGCTAATTAAATTTCCCACATGCAAAAAGTAATACTCTTGAAAATATCAAGTGTAGAAAAGTGGATTCATCTTTCAAAGAAAGATTCTAACATTCTTAGGAAACTTTTCGAGCTTCGAAAAGTATGGGGTATTGTAATATATCCCCCTTGAGAACAGTTTTCCTCGAATGATACTGGAACATGATCTCATGACTAACATGACTAATGGATAAATATAACATACTGAAGATGCAAATCCATTGCATGACAAATAAGATTAATTCATGCATGTCTGATGCATGGCTGATAACTGACATATGAGTGCATGACTGAATATTCTGTTGAACTGAACTTCTCGCATTACGAATGCATGTATAATGCATAATTACATAACTGCACTGATATATGCATGCATGACTGAGTATGCAAGGGTACTTAGAACCAAGTTCATAATAGGGATCTTAGTAGGGAACTGAGTAACTTTAAGAAAACTGTCACGTGACTGAAAAGCACTGATGACCCCATGATTATGCTAAAAGTATGTATGAACTGGAACTTAAAAACCTGACTAACGCTGAACCATGACATATAAACTGAATTTCATAAAATGAACTAAGCCTTTGGATACTTGGCCCATAGCTGAGGTTTTGACTTTGGGGGTTAACTTAAGATTACCTTCTATTATGAACTGGATTCTTTATTCCAAGAGTACATATGGGTTGTTTATTGAGAGTTTTTTACACTAATAGAGTACAAGTTGCTGAATTATCGCAAAATCTCATGCTATAAGGCTTATATAAGGCGATAAATCAAGCCTTCTAACCCTAGGACATATTTAATTTCAGTAAAAATTTTCTGATTTTCGTCCTTGTCCTGATGTGCCACTATGATGCCAAGTCACAGGAAAGTGACAAATGGGAAGTTGCACGGTGCAACGATGCAGAGCTATCGCATTGCCACCTTGTGTATGACCTAAAAGTTTGGTACGACGTGCCACTATCGTGGAACAACACTGGAAATTGAAAATTGCCATTTGAGCTATCTCTGCGATGCGCTGAAAGCTCAGATGACACACTGTCTTACTAAAAAGTCTCTAACTCTTCATCAGGGTGTCGGATTTGGGAAAATTTGGTATCGATGGAAAGATAGTTGAATTTCCCATATGAAATAGTAAAAATCTTAAAAATACCACGTGTACAAAAGTGGATTCATCTTTCAAAGTAAGATTTTAACATTCTTGGGAAACTTTTCTATCTTGGAAAAGTACGAGCTATTGCAATATCTCCCCCTTGAGGACATTAAGATCTGATGACTGACATGACTTTATGACTAATAAGATAAATTCATGTATATCAGAAGCATGGCTGATAATTGACTTATGAATACATGATTGAATATTCAGATGAACTGAACTTCTTGCATTGAGAATACATGTCCGATGCATAATTACATTACTACTCTAATATATTCATGCATGACTGAAAATGCAAGGGTACTTAGTACCAAGTTCATAACGGGGATCTGAGCAAGGAACTGAGTAAGTTTAAGAAAACTATTGCTTGACTGAAAAGCACTGATGACCCAATGATTATGCTAGAAGTATGCATGAACTGGAACCTGAGAACATGACTAAGGCTGAACCATGACATATAAAATAAATTTTATGAAATGAACTAAACATCTGGATGCATGGCCCAAAGCTGAGGTTGGGACTTTTGGGGTTAAGTTATGATTACCCTCTAGTATGAACTGGATGCTTTATTCGAAGAGAAAAGTGGGCTAGTTTCTGGAGAGTTTTTTTAGATTAATTAAGTTTAAGTTGCTTAATTATGGAAAAATATCGTGCTATAAGGCTTATATAGGGCGGGAAATCGAGCCTTTTAACCCTAGGATACATATTTAATTTCTGAGAAAATTTCCCAATTTTTATCCATGGCACGACGCCCCACTATCGCATCTAATCACTGGAAAGTGACTAATGAAAAGTTGCATGGTGGCGCGACGCAGAGCTATCACGTTACCACCTTTTCTGTGCCCTGGAAGTTTGGCGCGATGAGCTACTATCATGGAGCAACACTGGAAATCGACATTTTCCATTTGAGCTCTGTCCGAGACGCGCTGAAGGCTCGGGTGACACATTGTCTCACTAAAAAGGTTCTAACTCTTCACCCGGGTGTCAGATTCAGACAAATTTAGTATAGATGGAAAGCGAATTAAATTTCCTACTTGAAAAAAGTGAAAATGTTGAAAATACCACGTCTACAAAAGTGGATTCATCATTCAAAGAAATATTCTAACATTCTTGGGAAATTATTCTAACCATTTTGGATCAAGGAAAAGTACGAGGTATCACAATATCTCCTCCTTGAGAATACGTGTTTGATGCATAATTACAGGATTGCACTAATATATGCATGCATGACTGAATATGCACGGGTACTTAGTACCAAGTTCGTAATGGGGATCTGAGTAATTTTAAGAAAATGGTTACGTGACTAAAAAGAATTGATGACCCCCTGAGTATGCTAGAAGTATGCATGAATTGGAACCTGAGAACATGACTAAGGATAAACCATGACATATAAACTAAATTTTGTGAAATGAACTGAACCTTGGATACTTGGCCCATAGTTGAGGTTGGGACTTTGGGGGTTAACTTATGATTACCCTCTAGTATGAACTGGATTCTTCATTTGAAGAGACAGAGGACTTGTTTCTTGTGTGTTTTTTAGAGTAATTGAGTATAAGTTGCTGAATTATAGTAAAATCTTGTGCCATAAGGATTATATAGGGCGAGAAATCGATCCTTTTAACCCTAGGACACATATTTAATTTCTGAGAAAATTTTTTCAATTTTAATCCTTGGCACGACGTGCCACTATCGCGCCAAATCACTGGAAAGTGACAAATGGATAGTTTGTACAGTGGCACGATGTGTAGCTATCGCGTTACCACCTTGTCTGTGACCAAGAAGTTTGGCTTGATGCACCACTATAGCGGAGCAACACTGGAAATTGACAATTTCCATTTGAGCTTTATCCGCGATGCGCTGAAAGCTCGGGTGACACACTGTCTCACTAAAAAGGCTCTAATTCTTCACCCGGGTGTTGGATTTGGCGAATTTGGTATCGATGGAAAGCTTATTGAATTTATCACCTAATAAAAGTGAAAATATTTAAAATACCATGTGTAAAAAAGTGGATTCATCTTTCAAAGAAAGATTCTAACATTCTTAGGAACTTTTCGAGCTCCAAAAAGTATGGGGTATTGCAATATCTCCCCCTTGGGAACATTTTTCCTCGAATGATATTGGAATATGATCTCATGAATGAAATGACTAATTGCTAAATATAACATTCTGAACATGGAAATCTGATGCATGACTAACAAGATGAATTCATGAATATCTGATGCATGGCTGATAACTGACTTATAAGCACATGGCTGAATATTCTGATGAACTGAACTTCTCGCATTACGAATGCATGTATGACGCATAATTACATGACTGCACTGATATATGCATGCATGACTGAATATCCAAGGGTACTTAGAACCAAGTTCATAATAGGGATCTTAGTAGGGAACTGAGTAACTTTAAGAAAACTATTACGTGACTAAAAAGCACTGATGACCCCATGATTATGATAGAAGTATGCATGAACTTGAACCTGAGAAGATGATTAGGGCAGAACCATGATAATTAAAATGAATTTCGTGAAATAAACTTAGCCTTTGGATACTTGGCCCATAGCTGAGGTTTGGACTTTGGGTGTTAACTTATGATTAACCTCCAGTATGAACTAGATTCTATATTCGCAGAGAATAGAGGGCTAGTTTCTTGAGATTTTTCTAGAGTAATTGAGTACAAGTTGCTGAATTATGGCAAAATCCTATGCTATAAGGCTTATATAGGGCGGTAAATTCATTCTTTTAACCCTAGGAGGCATATTTAATTTTTGAGAAATTTTCTTAATTTTTATCCTTTGCACGACATGCCACTATTGCGCCAAGTGACTGGAAAGTGAGAAATAGGAAGTTGCACGGTGGCGCGTGGTGGAGCTATCGTGTTGCCACATTTTCTGCGATTTGGAAGTTTGGTGCTATGCGCTACTATCGCGGAATAACACTTGAAATTGATCATTGCCATTTGAGCTATCTTCGCGATGCGCTGAAGACTCAGATGATACACTGTCTTACTAAAAAGTCTCTAACTCTTAAGCCGGGTGTCGGATTTGGGGAAATTTTGTATCGATGGAAAGATAATTGAATTTCCCACATGAAATAAGTGAAAATCTTTTAAATACCATATGTACAAAAATGGATTCATCTTTCAAAGAAATATTCTAACATTCTTGGGAAACTTTGCGAGCTAGGAAAAGTATGGGGTATTTTGATATCTCCCCTTGAGGGCATTCTTCCTCGAATGAGACTAGACCACGATCTCATGAATGACCTGGTAGATGGCTAAATATAAGATACTAAAATTGCAAATCTGATGCATGACTAATAAGATGAATTCATGCATATCTGTTGCATGACTGATAATTCACTTCTGAGTACATGACTGAATATTCATATGAACTGAACTTCTCGCATTGACAATGCATGTCTGATGCATAATTACATAACTGCACTAATATATGCATGCATGACTAAATATGCAAGGGTCCTTAGTACCAATTTCGTAAGAGGGATCTGAGCAGGGGATTGAGTAAGTTTAAGAAAACTTTTATGTGACTAAAAAGCACTGATGACCCCATGATTATGCTAGAAGTATGCATGGACTGGAACCTGAGAACATGACAAAGGCTGAACCATGACATATAAACTGAATTTCGTGAAATGAACTGAGCCTCTAGATAATTGGTTTATTGCTGAGGTTAGGACTTTGTGGGTTAACGTATGATTACCCTCTATTATGAACTGGATTCTTTATTCAAGGAGAACTGACGGCTTGTTTCTTGAGATGTTTTTAGAGTAATTGAGTATAAGTTGCTGAATTATGGCAATATCTCATGCTATAAGGCCTATATAGGGCAGGAAATAGAGCCTTTTAACCATAGGATACATATTTAATTTCTGAGAAAATTTCCTAATTTTCATCCTTGGCACAACGCGCCACTATCGTACCAAATCAATGGAAAGTGAAAAATGGGAAGTTGTACGGTGGCGCGACGCGGAGCAATCACGTTACCACCTTGTCTGCGACCTAAAAGTTTGGCGCGATGCTCTACTATTATGCAGCAACACTAGAAATCTACAATTTCTATTTGAGCTCTCTCCGCAATGCACTGAAAGCTCGGGTGACACACTGTCTCACTAAAAAGGCTCTAACTCTACACCCGGGTGTCAGATTTGGGCGAATTTAGTATAGATGGAAAGCTAATTGAATTTCCCACTTGAAAAAAGTGAAAATATTTAAAATACCACGTGTAAAAAAGTGGATTCATCATTCAAAGAAAAATTCTAACATTCTTGGGAAACTTTTCAATTTAGGAAAAGTACGGTGTATCGCAATATCTCCCCCTTAAGGACATTCATCCTCAAATAAGACTGGAATGCGATCTCATGACTGATCTGACTTATGGCTAAATATAACATACTGAACATGCAATTCTGATGCATCACTAATAAGTTCATGCATATCTGATGCATGGCTGATAATTGACTTATGAGTACATGACTGAATATTCAGATAAATTGAACTTCTCTCATTGAGAATGCATGTCTAATACATAATTACATGATTGCACTGATATATGGATGGATGACTAAATATGCAAAGGTACTTAGTACCAAGTTTATAATGGGGATCTGAGCAGGGATCTGAGTAAGTTTAGGAAAATTGATACGTGACAGAAAAGAACCCATGACCACATGATTATGCTAGAAGTATGCATGAACTGGAACCTGAGAACATGGCTAAGGCTAAATCATGACATATAAACTGAATTTTGTGAAATGAACTGAGACTCTAGATACTTGGCCTATAGCTGAGATTGGGACTGTGGGGGTTAACTTATGATTACCCTCTAGTATGAACTAGATTCTTCATTTGAAGGGAACAGGGGACTTGATTCTTGTGAGTTTTTTAAGAGTAATTGAGTATAAGTTGCTGAATTATGGTAAAATCTCGTGCTATAAGGCTTATATAGGGTGGGAAATTGATCCTTTTGACCCTAGGACACATATTTAATTTTTGAGAAAATTTCTTGATTTTTATCCTTTGCATGATGCGCCACTATTGCGCTAAGTCAGTGGAAAGTGCACAGTGGCGCGAAGCGGAGCTATCGCGTTACCACCTTGTCTGCGACTTAAAAGTTTGGCGTGATACGCCACTATCATGAAGACACACTGGAATTTAACAATTTCCATTTGAGCTATCTCTGCGATGCACTGAAGGCTCGGGTAACACACTGTCTCACTAAAAAGGCTCTATCTCTTCACCTGGGTGTCGGATTTGGGAAAATTTCATATTGATGGAAAGCTAATTGAATTTTCCACTTGAAAAAAGTGAAAGTATTTAAAATACCATCTGTACAAAAGTTGATTCATCTTTCAAAGAAAGATTCTAACATTCTTAAGAAACTTTTCGAGCTTCGAAAAGTGTGGGGTATTCAAATATTTCCCCCTTGAGAACATTTTTCCTTGAATGATACTGGAACACGATCTCATGACTGACATGTCAAATGGCTAAATATAACATACTTAACATGCATATCTGATGCATGGCTAATAAGATGAATTCATGCATATCTGATTCATGGCTGATAACTAACTTATGAGTACATGACTGAATATTCTAAGGAACTAAACTTCTTGCATTACGAATGCATGTATGATGCATAATTACATGACTGCACTGATATATGCATGCATGACTGAATATCCAAGGGTACTTAGAAGCAAGTTCATAATAGGGATATTAGTAGGGAACTGAGTAAGTTTAAGAAAACTATTACGTGACTGAAAAGCACTGCTGACCCCATGATTAGGCTAGAAGTATGCATGAACTGGAACTTGAGAACATGACTAAGGCAGAACCATGATATATAAAATGAATTTCGTGAAATGAACTTAGCCTCTGGATACTTGGCCCATAGCTGAGGTTTGGACTTTGGGGGTTAAGTTATGATTAACTTCTAGTATGAACTAGATTCTTTATTCGAAGAGAGCAGAGGGCTAGTTTCTTGAGAGTTTTGTAGAGTAATTGAGTATAAGTTGCTGAATTATGGTAAGATCTCACGCTATAAGGCTTATATAGGGCGGGAAACCGAGCCTTTTAACCCTAGGATACATATTTAATTGTTGAGAAAATTTCTCAATTTTTATCCTTGGCACGACGTGCCACTATCGCGTCAATTCACTAGAAAGTGACAAATACAGAGTTGCACGGTGGGGCGATGTGGAGCTGTCGCGTTGCTACATTTTCTGCGACTTAGAAGTTTGGGGCAATGCGATACTATCATGGAGCAATACTGGAAATTGACAATTGCCATTTGAGCTATCTCTGTAATGCGCAGAAGGCTCGGATGACACACTGTCTTACTAAAAAGTCTCTAACTCTTCAGCTGGGTGTTGGATTTGGGATAATTTGGTATCGATTGAATGATAATTGAATTTCCCATATGAAATAGGTGAGAATCTTGAAAATACCATGTGTACAAAAGTGGATTCATCTTACAAAAAAAGATTCTAACATTTTTGGGAAACGTTGCGAGCTAGGAAAAGTATGGGGTATTTTAATATCTCCCCTTGAGAACATTCTTCTTTGAATGAGACTGGAATACGATCTCATGACTGACATGGCCGATGGCTTAATATAACATACTAAACATGCAAATCTGATGCATGACTAATAAAATGAATTTATGCATATCTTTTGGACTACTGATAATTGACTTATGAGTACATGACTGAATATTCAGATGAACTGAACTTCACGCATTGAGAATGCATATCGGGTGCATAATTACATGACTTCACTGATATATGCATACATGATTGAATATGCAAGAGTACTTAGGTCCAAGTTCGTAACGGGGATCTGAGTAAGTTTAAGAAAACTGTTACGTGACTGAAAAGCATTGATGACCCCATAATTATTCTAGAAGTATCCATGAACTGGAACATGAGAACCTGACTAATGTTGAACCATGACATATAAACTGAATTTATTGAAATGAACTGAACCTTTGGATACTTGGCCCATAGCTGAGGTTGGGACTTTGGGGGTTAAGTTATTATTACCCTCTATTATGAACTGGATTCTTTATTCCTAGAGAACAGAGGGCTTGTTTCATGATAGTTTTTTAGCGTAATTGAGTATAAGTTGCTGAATTATGGCAAAATCTCATGATATAAGGCTTATATAGGGCGAGAAATCGAGCCTTCTAACCCTAGGACACGTATTTAATTTCTGAGAAAATTTCTCGATTTTCATCCTTGTCACGACGCGCCACTATAGTGCAAAGTCACTGGAATGTGACAAATGGGAAGTTGCACGGTCTTGTCTACAACCTGGAAGTTTTCCACGATGTGCCACTATTTTGTAACAACACTGGAAATTGAAAATTGCCATTTGAGCTATCTCCGCGATGTGCTGAATGCTCGGGTGACACACTGTCTCACTAAAAAGGCTCTAACTTTTCACTCTGGTGTTGTTTTTGGGAGAATTTATTATCGATGGAAAGCTAATTGAATTTACCACATGAAAAAAATGAAAATATTGAAAATACCACGTGAAAAAAAATGGATTCATCTTTCAGAAAAAAATCTAAAATTCTTGGGAAAGTTTTTGAGCTAGGAAAAGTATGGGGTATTCCAATATCTCCCCCTTGAGGACATTTATTCTTGAATGAGACTGGGACACGATCTTATGACTGACATGACTGATGGCTAAATATAACATACTGAGCATGCATATCTGAAGCATGACTAATAAGATGAATTCATGCATATCTGATGCATGGCTGATAATTGACTTATAAGTACATCACTGAATATTCAGATAAACTGAACTTCTTGCATTGAGAATGCATGTCTGATGCATAAATACATGACTGCACGGATATATGCATGCATGACTGAATATGCAAGGGTACTTAGTACCAAGTTCATAACTGGGATCTGAGCAGGGAACTGAGTAAGTTTAAAAAAACTGTTACATGACTGAAAAGCACTGATGACCCCATGATTGTGCTAGAAGTATGCATCAACTGGAACCTGAGAACACGATTGAGGCTGATCCATGAAATATAAACTCAATTTCGTGAAATGAACTGAGCCTCTAGATAGTTGGACCATAGCTTAGGTTGGGACTTTAGGTGTTAACTTATGATTACCCTCAATTATGAACAGGATTCTTTATTCTAAGAGAACAGAGGGCTTGTTTCTTGAGAGTTTTTTAGATTAATTAAGTATAAGTTGCTGAATTATGGAGAAATCTAATGTATAAGGCTTATATAGGCTGAGAAATCGAGCCTTCTAACCTTAGGAAACGTATTTAATTTATGAGAAAACTTCTCAATTTTCATCCTTAGCACGATGCGCTACTACGGTACCAAGTCACTGGAAAGTGACAAATGGGAAGTTGCACTGTGGAATGATGTAGAGCTACCACGTTCCCTCTTTGTCTATGACTTGGAAGTTTGGCACGACGTATCACTATCATGGAAAAACACTGGAAATTGAAATTTACCATTTGAGCTATCTCCGCGATGCGCTGAATGCTCAGGTGACACACTGTCTCACTAAAAAGGCTCTAACTTTTCACTCGGGTGTTGGATTTGGGAAAATTTGGTATCGATGGAAGGCTAATTGAATTTCACTCATGAAAAAGTGAAAATCTTGAAAATACCACGTGTAAAAAAGTGGATTCATATTTTAGAGAAAGATTCAAAAATTCTTAGGAAAGTTATCGAGATAGGAAAAGTGCGGGGCATTGCAATATCTCCCCCTTAAGGACATTCAGCCTCGAATGAGACTGGAACACGATCTGATGACTGACATGACTGATGGATATATATAACATACTGAGCATGCATATCTAATGCATGACTAATAAGATGAATTCATGCATATCTGATGCATGGCTGATAATTGATTTATGAGTACATGACTGAATATTCAGATGAACTGAACTTCTTGCATCGAGAATTAATTTCTGATTCATAAATACATGACTGCTCTGATATATGAATGCCTGATTGAATATGTTAGGGTACTTAGTACCAAGTTCGTAAAGGGGATCAGAGCAGGGAACAGAGTAAGTTTAAGAAAACTGTTACGTGACTGAAAAGAACTGATGACCCTATGATTATGCTAAAAGTATGTATGAACTGGAACTTAAGAACATGACTAAGGCTGAATATGACATAGAAACTTTATTTCGTGAAATGAACTGAGCCTCTGGATACTTGGCCCATATCTGAGGGTGGGACTTTGGGGGTTAACTTATGATTACACTCAATTATAAACTGCATTTTTTATTCGAGGAGAATAGAGGGCTTGTTTCTTAAGAGTTTTTTAGACTAATTGAGTATAAGTTGCTGAATTATGGCAAAATCTTGTACTCTAAGGCTTATACAGGGTTGAAAATCAAGTCTTTTTACCCTAGGATGCGTATTTAATTTCTGAGAAAATTTCTTAATTTTCATCCTTGGCACGACGAGCCATTATCGTGCCAAGTCACTGGAAAGTGACAAATGGGATGATGCATGGTGGAATACTGTGGAGATATCGTGTTACCACCTTGTGTACGACCTGGAAGTTTGGCTGATGCGCCACTATCATTGAGTAACACTGGAAATTGTAAATATCTATTTGAGCTATCTCCGCAATGCGCTGAAGGCTTGGGTGACACACTGTCTCACTTAAAAGGCTCTAACTCTTTATTCGGGTGTTAGATTTTGGCGAATTTGGTATCGATGGAAGGATGATTAAATTTGCCACATGAAAAAAGTGAAAATCTTGAAAATACTGTGTACAAAAGTGGATTCATCTTTCAAATAAAGAATCTAAAATTCTTGGGAAACTTTTCGAGCTCAAAAAATTATGTGGTATTGGAATATCTCTACATTTAGGACATTCGTTCTCGAATGAGACTGGGACACGATCACATGACTGATATGACTGATGGCCAAATATAACATACTAAACATGCAAATCTGATGCATGACTAATAAGATGATTTCATACATATCGGATCATGGCTGATAATTGACGTATGAGTACATGAATGAATATTCAGATGAACTGAACTTATCACATTGAGAATGCATGTCAGGTGAATAATTACATGACTGCACTGATATATGCATGCATGACTGAATATGCAAGGGTACTTAGTACCAAGTTTGTAATGGGGATCAGAGTAGGTAACTGAGTAAGTATAAGAAAACTGTTACGTGACTGAAAAACACTGATGACCCCATTATTATGCTAGAAGTACGCATGAACTGGAACCTGAGAACATAACAAATGCTGAACCATAACATATAAACTGAATATCGTAAAATGAACTGAGCCCCTAGATACTTGGCCCATAGCTGAGATTGGGACTTTAGGGGTTAACATATGATTACCCTCTAGTATGAACTGGATTCTTTTTTTCGATGACAACAAAGGGCTTGTTTCTTGAGAGTTTTTTAGAGTAATTGAGTATAAGTTGCTGAATTATGGAAAAATATCGTGCTATAAGGCTTATATAGGATGGGAAATTAAGCCTTTTAACCCTAGGACACATATTTAATTTCTGAGAAAATTTCCATATTTTCATCCTTGGAATGACGCGCCACTATCACGCCACATCACTAGGAAGTGACAAATCAGAAGTTGCATGGTGGCGCAATGAGGAGTTATTGCATTGCCACCTTGTCTGCGACCTAGAAGTTAGATGTGATGTGCCACTATCGCAGAGCTACACTAGAAATTGACAATTGCCATTTGAGGTATCTCTGTGACGCGCTGAAGGCTCGGGTGACACACTTTCTTCACTAAAAAGGCTCTAACTCTTCACCCGGGTGTCGGATTTGGGTACATTTGGTATCGATGGAAAGCTAATTGAATTTCCCACATGAAAAAAAGGAAAATCTTGAAAATACCACATGTACAAAAGTGGATTCATATTTCAAAGAAGGATTCTAACATTATTGAGAAACTTTTTGATCTAGAAAAAGTACAAGGTATTGCAATATCTTCCCCTTGAAGACATTCCTCATCGAATGAGATTGAAACATGATATGATGAATAACATGAATGATGGATAAATATATCATACTGTACATGCAAATCTGATGCATGACTAATAAGATAAATTCATACATATCTGATGCATGGATGATAATTGCCGTATGAGTACATGACGGAATATTTAGATAAACTGAACTTCTCGCATTGAGAATGCATGTGTGATGCATAATTACATGACTGCACTAAGGTATGCATGCATGACTGAATATGCAAGGGTACTTATTATAAATTTCGTAATGGCGATCTGAGCAGGGAGCTGTGTAAATTTAAGAAAATTGTTACCTGACTAAAAGGCACTGATGACCCCATGATTATGATAGAAGTATGCATGAACTGCAACTTGAAAACTTGACTAAGGTTGAACCATGGCATATAAATTGAATTTGATGAAATAAACTAAGCCTCTGGATACTTGGCCCATAGCTGAGATTCAGACTTTGGGTGTTAACTTATGATTACCCTCTAGTGTGAACTGGATTCTTTATTCGAATAGAACAAAGGACTTTTTTCTTTAGAGTTTTTTAGATTAATTGAGTATAAGTTGCTGAATTATGGAAAAATCATGTGCTATAAGGCTTATATAGGGCAGGAAATCAAGCCTTTTAACCCTAGGACACATATGTAATTTTTGAGAAAATTTCCTGATTTTCATCCTGGGAAGTTGCACGGTGGCTCGATACAGAGTTATCATGTTGCAACCTTATCTGCGACTTGGAAATTTGGTGCAATACACCACTATCGTAGAGAAATACTGGAAATTGACAATCGCCATTTGAGCTATCTCCGCAACGCACTGAAGGCTTAGGTGACACACTGTTTCACTAAAAAGGCTCTAACTCTTCACCCAGGTGTCTGATTTGGGGGAATTTGGTATCGATGGAAAGCTTAATGAATTTCCCACACTAAAAACATGTAAATATAGAAAATACCTTGTGTACAAAATTGGATTCACCTTTCAAAGACAGATTCTAATATTTTTGGGGAACGTTTTTAGCGAGGAATAGTACGGGGTATTGCAATATCTCCCCCTTGAGGACATTCATCCTCAAATGAGACAGAAATATGATCTCATGACTAACATGACTGATGGCTAAATATAACATACTGAACATGCAAATCTGATGGGTGACTAATAGGGTGAATTCATGCATATCTGATACATGACTGAAAATTAACTTATGTGTACATGACTAAATATTTAGATAAACTAACATCTCACATTGAGAATACATGCCTGATGCATAATTACATGACTGCACTGAAAAATGCATGCATGACTGAATATGCAGGGGTACTTAGTACCATGTTCATAACGGGGATCTGAGCTGGGGACTGAGTAAGTTTAAGTAAACTATTACATGATTAAAAAGCATAGATCACCCCATGATTATGAAAGAAGTATGCATGAACTGGAACCATGATTATGCTAGAGGTATACATGAACTCGAACCTGAGAACATTACTAAGGCTGAACCATGACATAAAAATAGAATTACGTGAACTGAACTGAGTATCTGGATACTTTGACCATAGCAGAGGTTGGGACTTTGGGGGTTAACTTATGATTACCCTCTGTATGAACCTGATTATTTATTTGAAAAGAACAGAGGGCTTGTTTCTTGAGAGATTTTTAGAGTAATTTAGTATAAGTTGCTGAATTATGGCAAAATCTCGTGCGATAGGGCTAATATTGTGCGGGAAATCAACCCTTTTAACCCTAGGACACTTATTTAATTTCTGAGAAAATTTCCCAATTTTCATTCTTGGCACGACGCGCCAGTATCACGCCAAGTCACTGGAAAGTGACAAATGGGAAGTTGCATGGTGGAGCAATGCAAAGCTACTGCATTGCAACCTTTTATATCACTTATAAGTTTGGTACGATGCGCCACTATCTTAGGGAAACACTGGAAATTGAAAATTGTCATTTGAGCTATCACCGTGATGCGCTGATGGATTGGGTGACCCACTATCTCACTAAAAAGACTCTAACTTTTCACTCAGGTGTCAGATTTAGGCGAATTGGGTATTAATGGAAAGCTTATTGAATTTCCCACTTGAAATGAGTAAAAATTTTAAAAATACCATGTGTACAAAAGTGGATTCATCTTTCAATGAAATATTGTATAATTCTTGGGAAACTTTTCGAGCTAGGAAAAGCACGGGGTATTGTAAATCTCCCCCTTGAGGACATTCGTCCTCGAATGAGACTGGAACATGATCTCATGACTGACATAACTGATGGATTAATATAACATACTTTACATGCAAATCTGATGCATGACTAATAAGATGAATTCATGCATATCTGATACATGGCTGATAATTGACTTATGAGTACATGACTGAATATTTCAATGAACTAAACTTTTCGCATTGAGAATTCTTGTATCATGCATAATTACATGATTGCACTGATATATGCATGGATGACTGAATATAAAAGGGTACTTAGTGCTAAGTTTGTAATAGGGATCTGAGCAGGGAACTAAGTAAGTCTATGAAAACAGTTACGTGACTGAAAAGCACTGATGACCCCATGATTATTCTAGAGGTATGCATGAACTGGAACCTGAGAACATAACTAAGGCTGAACCATGACACAAAAACAGAATTATGTGAACTGAACTGAGCCTCTGGATACTTGGTCCATTGCATAGGTTGGGACTTTGGGGATTAACTTATGATTACCCTCTATTATGAACTGGATTCATTATTTGAAAAGAACAGAGGTGTTGTTTCTTAATAGATTTTTAGAGTAATTGAGTATTAGTTTCTGAATTATGTCAAAATCCCATGCTATAAGGCTTATATAGAGCGGGAAATTAACCCTTTTAACCCTAGGACACGTATTTAATTTTTCAGAAAATTTCCCGATTTTCATCTTTGGCACGACGCGCCACTATTGCGCCAAGTCATTGGAAAGTGACAAATGGGAAGTTCCACGGTTGCGCAACTCAAAGCTATCTCATTGCTATATTATCGGCAACTTAAAAATTAGGTAGGACGTGCCACAATCGTGAAGCAACACTGGAAACTGACAATTTCCATTTGACCTATCACCGCGATGCACTGAAGGCTAGGGTGACACACTGCCTTACTAAAAAGCCTCTAACTTTTCACCCGGGTGTCGGATTTGGGCGAATTTGGTATTGATGAAAAGCTTATCGAATTTCCTACATAAAAAAGTAAAAATCTTTAAAATAACAAGTGTACAAAAGTGGATTCATCTTTCAAAGAAAGATTCTAATATTCTTGGGAAACATTTAGAACTAGGAAAAGTACGGGGTATTATGATATCTCTCCCTTGAGGACATTCATCCTCAAATGAGATTGGTACACGATCTCATGACTGACATGACTTATGGCTAAATATAACATACTGATCATGCAAATATGATGCATGACTAATAAGATGAATTTATGCATATCTGATACACGACTGATTATTGACTTATGAGTACATGCCTGAATATTCAAATAAACTGAACTTCTTTCATTGAGAATGCATGTCTTATGCATTGTAACATAACTGCACTGATATATGCATGCAAGACTAAATATGCCAGAGTTTTTAGTACCAAGTTCATAACTGGGATCTAAGCAGGGAACTGAGTAGGTTTAAGAAAACTGTTACGTGACTGAAAAGCACTGATGACCCCATGATTATGCTAGAGGTATGCATAAACTTGAACCTGAGAACATGACTAAGGTTGAACCATGACATAAAAATTGAATCACGTGAACTGAACTAAGCCTCTGGATACTTGGACCATAGCTGTGGTTTGGACTTTCAGGATTAACTTATGATTATCCTCAATTATGAACTGGATTCTTTATTCGAAGAGAATAGAGGGCTTGTTTCTTAAGAACTTTTTAGAGTAATTGAGTATAACTTGCTAAATTATGGATAAATCTAGTGCTATAAGGCTTTTATGGGGTGGGAAATCGACCCTTTTAAACCTAGGACACATATTTAAGTTTTGAGAAAATTTACCGATTTTCATCCTTGGCACGACGTGCCACTATCGCGCCAAGTCACTGAAAAGTAACAAATGGGAAGTTGCACGGTAGAGCGATGTGGAGCTATCATGTTGCCACCTTGTCTACAACCTATATGTTTGGTACGATGATCCACTAATGTGGAGCAATACTGGAAATTGACAATTGTCATTTGACCTATCACCGCGACGCGCTGAAGGCTCAGGTGACACACTATCTCACTAAAAAGCCTCATACTTTTCACCTACGGTCGGATTTGGGTGAATTTGGTATCGATGGAATGATTATTGAATTTCCCACATGAAATAAGTAAAAATCTTGAAAATACCACATTTACAAAAGTGGATTCATCTTTCAAAGAAAGATTCTAACATTCTTGGGAAACTTTTTGGGCTAAGAAATATATTAGGTGTTGTAATATCTCCCCTTTGAGGACATCTATCCTAGAATGAGATTGTCACAAGATATCATAATTGACATGACTGATAGATACATATGACATACTGAACATGAAAATCTGAAGCATAACTAATAAGATGAATTCATGCATATCTGATGTATAGCTGATAATTGACTTATGAGTACATGACTGAATATTCAGATGAACTAAACTTCTCGCATTGAGAATACATGTCTGATGTATAATTTCATTACATCACTGATATATGCATGCATGACTGAATCTTCAAGGGTACTTTGTACCATGTTCATAACAGGGATCTGAGCAGGGAACTGGGTAAGTTAAAGAAAACTGTTACGTGACTGAAAAGCACTGATGACCATATAATTATCCTTGAAGTATGCATGAACTGGAACCTGAGAAATTGACTAAGGCTAAACCATGACATATAAATTGAATTTAATTAAATGAACTGAGCCTCTAGATACTTGGCCCATTACTGAGGATGGGACTTTTGTGGTTAACTTATGATTAACCTCTATTATATTCTAGATTATTTATTCAAAGAGAACAGATGGCTTGTTTCTTGAGAGTTTTTTAAAGTAATTGAGTAGAAGTTGCTGAATTACGACAAAATCTCATGCTATAAGGCTTATATAGTGATGGAAATCGAGCCTTTAACCCTATGACACGTATTTAATTTCTTAGAAAATTTCCCGATTTTCATCCTTGGCGCCACGCGCCACTATTAAACCAAGTCAATGGAAAGTGACAAATGGGAAGTTGCAAGAAGGTGCGACATGGAGCTATCATGTTTCCACCTTGTTTGCGATCTGGAAGTTTGGCGCGAAGAGCCATTATCGTGGAGCAACATTGGAAATCAACAATTTCCATTTGAGTTAACTTCATGACGCGCTGAAGGCTCGGGTGACACACTGTCTCACTAAAAAGGATCTAAATCTTCACCCGGGTGTTGGATTTGGGAGAATTTGTTATCAATGGAAAGCTTATTTAATTTTCCACATGAAAAAAGGTGAAAATCTTGAAAATACAACATGTACAAAAGTGGATTCATCTTTCAAAGAAGGATTCTAACATTCTTTGGAAATTTTTAGAGCTAGGAAAAGTACGGGGTATTGCAATATCTCTCTCTTGACGATATCCATCCTAGAATGAGACTGTCACACAATCTCATGACTGACATAAATGGTGGCTAAATATAACATTCTGAACATGCAAATCTAATGCATGACAAATAAGTTGGATTCATTCTTATCTGATGCATAACTGATAATTGACTTATGAGTACATGACTTAATATTCATATGAACTAAACTTCTCGCATTGAGAATGCATGTCTGATGTATAATTACATGACTGCATTGATATATGCATGCATGACTAATACGAAAGGGTACTTAGCACCAAGTTCATAACGGGGATCATAGCAGGGAACCGAGTACGTTTAAGAAAACTATTACGTGAGTAAAAAGCATTGAAAACCCCATGATTAAGCTAGATGTATGTATGAACAGGAACCTGAGAACATGACTAAGGCTAAACCATGAGATATAAATTGAATTTCGTAAAACGAACTGAGTCTCTAGATACTTGGCCCATAGCTGAGGTTGGGACTTTAGGGGTTAACTTATGATTACCCTCTATTATGAACTGGATTCTTTAGGGCTTGTTTCTTTAGAGATTTTTAGATTAACTGAGTAAGTTGCTAAATTACGGTAAAATGTCATGCTATAAGGCATATATAAGGAGGGAAATCGAGCAATTTAACCCTAGGATACATATTTAATTTCTGAGAATATTTCTCGATTTTCATCCTTTGCACGATGTGCCACTATCGTGCTAAGCCAGTAGAAAGTGAGAAATGGGAAGTTTCATAATGGCGCAACATGGATCTATCGCATTACCACCTTTTCTAGGACCTTGAATGTTTTCACGACGTTCCACTATCACAGAGAAACACTGGAAATTGATAATTGCCAATTGAGCTATCTCCGTGATGCGCTGAAGGCTCGGGTGACACACTCTCTCACTAAAATGGCTCTAACTCTTCTCCCAGGTTTCGGATTTGGGAAAATTTGGTCTCGATGGAAAGATTATTGAATTTAACACCTGAAAAACAAGTGAAAATATTTAAAATAACATATGTACAAAAGTGGATTCATCTTTCAAAGAAAGATTCTAACATTCTTGGGAAACTTTTCGGTCTAGGAAAAGTACAGGTTATTGCAAAATCTCCCCCTTGAGGACATATATCCTCAAATGAGACTGTCACACAATCTCATGACTAACATGACTGATGGCTAAATATAACATTATGAACATGAAAATCTAATGCATGACTAATAAGATAGATTAATGCTTATCTGATGGATAGCTGATAATTGAATTTTGAGTACATTAATGAATATTCATATGAACTGAACTTCTCACATTGAGAATGCATGTATGATGCATAATTACATTACTGCACAGATATATGCATGCATGACTGAATACGCAAGGGTACTTAGTACCAAGTTCGTAACAGGGATTATAGCGGGGAACTAAGTTTAAGAAAACTATTTCGTGAGTGAAAAGAACAGATGACCCCATGATTAAGCTAGATATATGCATGAATTGGAACCTGAGAACATGACTAAGGCTAAACCATGAGTTATAAACTGAATTTCGTAAAATGAACTGAACCTCTGGATACGTGGTCCATAGCTGAGGTTGGGACTTTAGGGGTTAACTTATGATTACCCTCTATTATGAACTCTATTCTTTATTCAAAGAGAACAGAGGGCTTGTTTCTTGTGTGTTTATTAGATTAATTGAGTAAGTTGCTGAAATTATAGCAAAATCTCATGTTATAAGGCTTATATAGGGAGGGAAATCGATCGTTTTAACCCTAGGACACATATTTAATTTCTGAGAAAATTTCTTAATTTTCATCCTTGGCACGACGCGCCACTATTGCACCAAGTCACTAGAAAGTGAAAAATGAAAAGTTGAACGATGGCGCAACACGGAGCTATTGCGTTGCCACCTTGTCTGCGAACTTAAAGTTTGGCGCGACGAGCCACTATTGTGGAGAAACAATGGAAATTGACAATTGCCATTTGAGATATCTCCCCGATGCGCTGAAGGCTCGGGTGACACACTCTCTCACTAAAAAGTCTCTAACTCTTCACTCGGGTGTCGGATTTGGGTGAATTTGGTATTAATGGAAAGCTTATTGAATTTAACACCTGAAAAAGTGGAGTCATCTTTCAAAGAAAGATTCTAACATTCTTAGGGAACTTTTTGAGCTAGGAAAAGTACAGGGTATTGGAATATCTCCCCATTGAGGACATCCATCCTCGAATGAGACTGTCACACAATCTCATGATTGACATGACTAATGGCTAAATATAACATTCTAAACATGCAAAACTAATAAATGACTAATAGGATGGATTCATGCTTATCTGATGCATAGCTGATAATTGACTTATGAGTACATGACTGAATATTCATATGAACTCACTTCTCGCATTGAGAATGCATGTCTTATACATAATTACATAACTGCACTGATATAGGCATGCATGTATAAATTTGCAAGGGTAATTAGTACCAATTTTGCAATAGGGATCATAGCAGGGAACTGAGTAAGTTTAAGCAAACTGTTACGTAAGTGAAAAGCACTGATGACCCCATGATTAAGCTAGATATATGCATGAACTGGTACCTGAGAACGTGAATAAGGATAAACCATGAGATATAAACTAAATTTCATAAAATGAACTGAGTCTCTGGATACTTGGCCCATAGCTGAGGTTGGGACTTTAGGGGTTAAATTATGATTACCCTCTATTATGAACTGGATTCTTTATTCGAAGAGAACAGAGGGCTTGTTTCTTGAGAGATTTTTAGATTAATTGAGTAAGTTGCTGAATTACGGCTAAATGCCAAGCTATAAGGCTTATATAGGGAGGGAAATCGAGCGTTTTAACCCTAGGACACACATTTAATTTCTGAGAAAATTTCTCGATTTTCATTCTTGGCACGATGCGCCACTATCGTGCCGAGCCACTACAAAGTGAAAAATGGGAAGTTTCACGATGGTGCAACATGGAGCTATCGCATTGCCACCTTGTTTGCAACCTGGAAGTTTGGCGCGATGAGCCACTATCGCACCAAGATACTAGAAAGTGACAAATAGGAAGTTGAACGATGGAGCAATGCAAAACTATTGTGTCGCCACCTCGTCTTAGACCATAATATTTTTTGTGATGCGCCACTATCATTGAGAAACACTGGAAATTGATAATTCCCATTTGAGCTATCTCCGTGACGCGCTGAAAGTTCGGGTGACACACTCTCTCACTAAAATGGCTCTAACTCTTCTCCCGGGTGTTGTATTTGCGCTATTTTGGTATCGATGGAAAGTTTATTGAATTTAATACCTGGAAAAAAAGCGAAAATATTTAAAATACCATATGTAAAAAAGTGGATTCATCTTTCAAAGAAAGATTCTAACATTCTTGGAAAACTTTTTGAGCTAGGAAATGCATGGGGATTGCAATATCTCCCCCTTGAGGACATCCATCCTCGAATGAAACTATCACACAATCTCAGAACTGACATGACTGATGGATAAATATATCATTATGAACATGAAAATCTAATGCATGACTAATAAGAAAGATTCATGCTTATCTGATGCATAGCTGATAATTGACTTATGAGTACATGAATGAATATTGATATGTACTGAACATCTCGCATTGAGAATGCATGTATGATGCATAATTACATTACTGCACAAATATATTTATGCATGAATGAATATGAAAGGGTACTTAGTACCAATTTCATAACAGGCATCATAGCAGGGAACTGAGTAAGTTTAACAAAACTGTTACATGAGTGAAAAGCACTGATGACCCCATGATTAAGCTAGATATATGCATGAATTGGAACCTGAGAACATGACTAAGGCTAAACCATGAGTTATAAACTGAAATTCCTAAAATGAACTAAGTCTCTAGATATTTGGCCCATAGCTGAGGTTGGGACTTTAGGGGTTAACTTATGATTACCCTCTATTATGAACTGGATTCTTTATCCGAAGAGAACA